>NW_007246477.1:758541-818051 GCF_000164805.1 Carlito syrichta
AAAAAAAAAAAAAAAAATCTAATCCTTAGAGATGAGGACTTTGGAAAGCAGTTTGGTTAGGAGGGTAGGGCCATCATGAATAGGAAGAGTGCCTTTATAAAAACATGCCAGAGAGCTAGCTCCCTCTCTTCTCCACCATGTAAAAATACAACAAAGTGTTGGCAGTCTATAACTTAGGAAAAGGCCCTCAGTGGAACCTGACCATAGTGGCACCCTGACTTCGACTTCCAAACTCCAGAAGTGTGCCAAATAAAATTTGTGTGTGTGTGTCAGAGTCTCACTGTATTGCTCAGGATGGGCACACTCACGGCCACTGCAGTCTCCACCCGCTAGAGTCAGACGATCCTTCCACCTCAGCCTTCCAAGTAGCTGGAACTACCGGAGTGCGCTACTATGCCCAGCTAATTATTCTTGACTTATTGTAGAGATGAGGTCTCACAAAGTTGCCTAGGCTGGTCTTGAACCCCTGGGCTCTGGCGATCCTCTCGCCTCGGCCTCCCAAAGTACTGTGATTACAGGCATGAGCCACCGTGCCCAACCAAAATAAATTTATGTTGCTTATAAGCCATCTAATCTATTATACTTTGTCTTAACTGCATAACTAGGACATGCAACAAACCAGAAAAACTGAGCATTATTTCTTTCTGTTTCTTTTTTTTTCTTTGAGTTGGGTTCTCACTCTATCATCAGACTGAAGTGCAGTAGCATGATCATGGCTCAGCACAGTCTCATCGTCCTAAGCTTAGACAATCGTCCACCTCAGTCTCCCAAGAAGCTGGGACTACAGGCACATGCCACCATTCCTGCTAATTTTCTGATTTTTTTTGTGGAGATGAGGTCTTGCTATGCGACCTAGGTTGGTCTCGAACTCCTGGACTCAAGCAATCTTCCTGCCTCAGCCTCCCAAAGTGCTTTGATTATAGGCATGGGCCACCAACCCGGCTGATATTATTTTTAAGTGATTTGTGAAAGGTCTCATGATTAGGAGTTTAAAAACCTGCCATCCTTATCCTAACTGTATCAATTATTAATAATTATTAGCTATACGACCATGAAAAAAATAACAATTCCTTTAAAATTCAGATTCCAATTTGTAATATAGAAGTAATAATATTTGCCCTGCTCTTTGATTGATATATATTCAGAAGAAGAGACAGAGACAGAGAAAGCAGAAAGAAAGAAAGAGAGAGAAAACAAGATGGGAATGAAACATGCTTTGACAACTGCAAAGTACAGTACAGGTATGATTTATTATTATTATTTATTAGCTTCTTCTAAATCCAAATATAGTACTGACATATAGTATACAATTAAACACTAATATCAATTGATTAAAAAAATTGCACTTGCATATAAATACCATGTCTCCTAACTGAAATCTACCTGGTTACATTAACATCTCTTTCTGGAATCATGTTTTAAAATTTATTGACATATACTTTTCTCCTCTATCTATTGATCTTTTTAAATGAATATTTGAATACTTGGTGTCTTGTAGAATAAGGATTTGTTGTAAATCTGAGCTGAAACAATTGCACGTTATATTTTATAGCTGGAATTTAAGATGAATAGAAAAGCGATTAGATAAAAAATGTATGAAATGTATCTCAAGATTACAACATATAACTTATGTCTTAGCTCATTTTTTGGACAAGTAAAAAGGGCTGATATTAGCATAATTGCATATTTTAATGGGTAAAAGTCATACACATTTAATTGAAAAAAATCCATTGAAATCTACATCAAACTTAATTAAACTCAATTATATTAAATCTTAATTACTTACATATTACTGTGAGCAGTACCAAGAAGCCAAAAGATACATATCCTGTTCTGATGGAGATTAAAGGCCAATTGGGGAGATAAAGAGTTGAAAAAAAAATGAAGGATTTAGATACCAGTGTGGCATACATTTTAAAGAGTATTTGAAAAGCAAAAAGGAATATAAGATTTTAGACTGGAGAGGGTTAAAGAGGGCCGGTGAGGAGGTTTTCTCTGAAGAAGTGAAATTTGAAGAATAGAAGAACTATTAGAAGTCAGTGTTGCCTTCTGGAAGTGTTGCCAGGTGAAAGAAATACATTGGTAGATGTTGATTCGTTGTTGTTGATGAATGCTATTATCTTGGGAGTATGTTAGTTATTGCAGGGGTGGGTTCCTGATAAAAGAACATGTTTACTCACCCCTCTCTCACATGCTTGTATGAGATGATAAAGGCAACATATAGTAAGGCCCTCACCAAAGGCGGCCCCTAGACCTTCCCAGCCTCCAGAGCCATAACCAAATAATATTATTTATTAATTATCCAGTCTATAGTATTCTGTTTTAGCAGTACAAAATGAATCAGGACATTACAAAAATAAAAAAAGTTAGTATTTTAAAATGTAAATGCTTAAGATAAATATCTTGACACATTAGTCTTAATTTAGAATCTGCTGCATTTACTAATATATTAAAATATACAGAGCTATCATGCTCTTCCTAGGGGAAAATGATTATTGACCAATTCTTCCAGAATTTTTTATTTCTGAAATATTTTATTGGAAAACTGTTATGAGTATGAGAGAGATTTTATTAACAAATCTCCTGAGCTATTTCAAAGGCAGTGAACTTTGGAGTATCCATGAAATCTTATAAAGAAAGAAAAGTAAATCAATTTTTTCAAATAGCATGATGTGTAAGAGTTAAAATAATTATACCTTTATAGATATCAGCGTATTTTTTTTTTACTAAGGTTTTTCACACACTATGTGGCAAGTTTTATACTGTATATGTAACTACCATACCCATAACATTGCCATCTTTTGTGGATTTTTTTCTCTACTCATTTAACAACTCAGGAAATCAATTTTTTTGTTACCTTCAGTGGTCTCTTTTGTCATTTGTAAACGAGTTAATACATATAGGTTCATTTTCAGGAACTTAATTTTAAAAATTCCAAAAATACAATTATAGTTTATTTCTGGTTAAAAGATTAAGAGTTCATGTTTATTTAATAAAATGGGTTTTTAAAATTATTATTATTATCATTATTTAGAAAGCAAGATTTATTGAGAGGACAGAAAATCTCCCACTGTGGGAGGGGACCCGAAGGGGTTGTCAGGTTTTTAAAATTATTATTGAAGAATATTACCAGGGGTGGACAAAAGGAGTTTGAAACTCATAATTTGAAGGACTCTATTTAATACAAATTAAATTAACAAAGTTACATATTTCAAAAAGTTGTGGTAGTGTAAAACTTAGATAACTGAGCAATATACATTTTTTAAAAACACTCAATAAACCTGCATGCACAGGTGTCTTTCTTATAGAGTGATTTAAGTTCCCTGGGCATATTCCCAGAAAGGGGATTGCTGTTTCATATGGAAGGTCAATTTCTAGTTCTTTAGAAATCACCACACTGTTTTCCGTTGAGGTTAAACTAGTTCCCATTATCACCAACAGTGTAGAAGCATTCTCTTTTCTCTGCATCCTCCCCAGCATCTGTTGTTTTTGTTTTGTTAATGATGGCCATTCTTACTGGAGTCATTGTGATTTTGATTTGCATTTATCTGAAGATTAGTGAGGCTGAGCATTTTTCTTGTATACATAAACCTGAATTGTACTCTACATCTTAAAAAAAAAAACAATCAAACTGTGTTTTCCCTCTACTCCAACATTCCAACAATTACGCACACAGAGGAACACTTCTGTGATCAAATGTGTGTGAGAGGTTCTCCCTACCACTAAGCAAGCAATCAATTCTGCAGGAGACACCAACTAGTGTCCTTCAATTTAATTCTGACACTATCAACTCAGAAATAGTGCCAGATCCTCCAGTCTGAGGCTCCAGAACTTCTGACTAACTGACTTCAAGTTGAGTTCCCCATGGCTACCTCTTTGGGTTCAATTAATTTTCTGGAACAGCTCACACCCAGATGTGCTCACTATTTTTAGTACTACTAAAGACCAGTGGCCTAGAAACACAATACTCATCATCAAATAAAAGCAATGGTGGGTTTATACATTTGTACAGTGCGTATTCAAGACAGAAGAGAACTTCCATTTTAATCAGTGCTGCCTATTAATAAAACTTCTGCTTACATGTCTGAGGATTGAGAAACATTTCTACAGATGAGTTCTGGCTCTATACTTTTCAAACTTTCCTGCTAATGCCAAAATCACATTTTCTGGTTCAGAGTGTCAAAGGCAGAGCACGTGTTCATACTAGATTCAAACTCTGACCTCCTCCCTACCTAGGTGCTCCAATGCTAGATAAGGCAGCACAGTGGCCAGGAGGAGGACTTCTAAAAGTCATTTCCACACTTGAACAACTAACTACAGACAAACTGTACCTAAATGTGATGAGATTCGTATACATATGTCTCACTAGAGTGAAACAAATATACACTTAATTCATCTTCACTTTACCTGAATCCCCAAAATGGCCTAAACACTCCAGTGACACCGAACATTTGGGGAAATGCAATAGAAGGGAAATCAGGGAGAAAAGATACAGCTGAAGTTATCAAACATGGTTAAAATATCTTCGCTTTGCAGTACTGAGGTTTTCCTTTCTGTTTCTTCAGATTTTCTCTCTCAAGCAAGATGGTTTGCTGCTTAAGAGTCTTAACCAATGATCATAGATTGCCTCCCACTTATACAATTGCCACAGTGGCTTGACCATAGCAGGTGCTCAACTCTTTCAACAGATTGTTTCTTCAGTGATCACTAAGAGTCCTTTAAAAGCAAAAGGACAATAGAAATAGTATATTTTGTGATTAATTCTTATTTTTCCATCAGTTTTAGTGAACCAATGCATTTAATATTATTAAAGAGCTGCAACTGACCAAGATGGCCTTTAAACTCCCTTCCCCAACCTTGGGCTGCCTTGTGTGATAATCTTAGGCTTGTGTCAGACACAGCAAGTGTGAAGCAGTACATTAAATTATGTGTTTGCTATTACAGGAGATCCTGTAATGTTTGTCACATTTGAGTCACATTCTATCACCACATCACAAATATTATCTACACCCAATCAAATTTTTTCATTCTCTTACCTTTTTTGGTGTTACACATACCCACAATACATTTCTTTATTTGATCCTTTCAACTTCTAGTCGAAGACTAAAACAATGTAGAAGAGGCATAATGAGAAGAAAATTGGTTTTATAAACATAAAATACTAGGTCTTGGGCATTCTTTAAGTTTGATTGTTCCCTCCACCCCTGCAATGACAAAAAGAGCGTTATGATCAACATGTGTAAATATTGAGCAAACTAAACCTGCCTAATCTGACTGTGAATGTTAGTTTCAATGGGAACTTATGACAATGACACAGGTTTCTTCTATATTATGAACTTAAAATATTGCCAACTGCATTTTGTTTTTACTTTTTTTTTATTTTAAAGATGTGGTGTACAATTCAGCATTAGGTATACAAATGTTCATTATTCAGGTACCCTTGTTGATGAGGTGGGACCCCCCCTTCCCCAGGCAGACTCCCACTACTGTCAATTCCCCTTCCTTGCCCCACTTCTGGTAGTTTCCTGCTACTGCCAATCCTTTTCTTATAGTATTATGATCATTGTTCAAGGTCTGTTTATGAGTGAGATCATATGATGCTCAGTTCTTTGTTTCTGTGAAAAATCACTCAGTTATAGACTCTAAGTCCATCCAGGTTGCTGTGAAGTTCATGATTTTGCTCTTCTTTATGGTTGCGTAATATTCCATTGTGTATATGTGCTACATTTTCTTTATCCAGTCCTTTTTTGATGGGCAGCACAGTTGATTCAATGTTCCACGTTCTTGCTACTGTGAGATACTGTGATAAACATACGTGTGCAGATATCTTTTTTAATAGAGTGATTTGAGTTTTTCTGGGTAAATTCCCAGTAGAGGAATTGCAGGGTCATAGGGAAGGTCAATTTTTAGATGTTTTAGGAATCACCACACTGTTTTCCACAGAGTCTGTACTAGTTTACACTCTCACCAACAGTGTAGAAGCATTCCAATTTCCCTGCATCCTTTCCAGCATCTGTTGTTTTTTGAGTTATTGATGATGGCCATCCTGCCTGGAGTTAGGTGATATCTCAGTGTGGTTTTAATTTGCATTTCTTTGATGACTAGTGAGGCTGAGCCTTGTTTCATGTGTCTGTTGGCTGCTTGTATGTCTTCTTTTGAGAAATGCCTATTCGTATCTTTTGCCCATTTTGTATTGGGGCTGTTTGCTTTTTTCTTTTTGGCACTGCCAACTGCATTTTTACTGAGCCTCTAAGTCATACGTGTTGAGCATGTGAAGGTGAAGGACTCTATCAATTTTACTCCACTCTTCCAGTGCCTTCTACATTGCACATCTCTGAATAGGTTTTTCAAATAATTTCCATGAATTCATGACTCTTAGAATCCCCTCTGGCAGACATATAAATCCATGTTTTAGCAGTGACTTCTATTTTCTGGGCTTTCTTTATTTTTCTATTAGTTTGCATATAAGATTGTTGCCAGGCCAGGTGCGGTGACTCATGCCTACAATCCTAGAACTTTGGGAGGCTGAGGTGAGAGGATTGCCAGAGCCCATGTGTTCAAGACCAGCCTGGGCAACTTGGCGAGACCCCATCTCTACAATAAATCAAAAAAGTAGCCAGGCATGGTAGTGCATGCCTGTAGCTCCAGCTACTTGGAAGGCTGAGGCAGCAGGATTGCCTGAGCCCAGCAGGTCAAGGTTGCTGTGGTCATGAGCATGCCACTGCCCTCCAGCCTGGGCAACAGAGTGAGACTCCAACTTAAAAAAAACAAAATTGTCTACCTTTCAACTTCCATGGGCTATAAACTTAAATCCTTAAGCATGGTGTTCTGATTTTCTTCTACATCAGCTAGTATAACCCTTGACTTTTGTCACGCGAATAACAATAATTTATTTTGTAGTACTGTATACAGCTGCTTCTGAACTTATAAGATTTTTATTGCTGTTACAAATGACTGCGTGTCTATAACACCAGTGATCACAAAAACTTTTCTCTGAGCTTGCTAACTAATAAAGCAATTGCTAGGCCAAACGACTTAACTTATGATAAATGGTCAAGTGCTTTAGGGTTGTTATCTATATAAAACAAAGAACCTTTCAGATGACCTTGCATGTGTCACAACACCTGGTAAAGGTATAAATAAATGTAATTGCCAAAGATCCACACTTAGGAAGTTAAAGGGTGTAAAGGAGCTGAACCAAACTTCATTTAGTCATTGGATTGAAACTCACTCTTGCAGTTTCCTCTCTTCTTTTTTTTTTTTTCCTACAATATAGCCTCTAAAAAGTAGGTAGCAGGCAAAGAAAATCTGAAGGAGACAGCAGAAGGAAAAGCAAACATTGTGAATAATCCACAAATACAATGAATGAGTGTCTTTGGAAAAAAAAAATCGAATGTGGTAGCTGGTACATAACTTGCAGTCCTGAAATAATGACATGAACCTATTATTCTGATTTTTAAAAATAATATCAAAAAGTTAAAAGTAAATTTGAGCTAATCCACAGCAAAGGAAACAGCACCTTGTAGAATGATTTATTTAAAGATCTATTTACATATAAGATGATTTTGAAAACTAAAGTAGTATTATTTGGCAGCTTTTCTGGGAAAAAAATTGACAAATTCAAAGAAAAGAAGAATATGAGGATTAAAATGTAGCCAAACAATAAATAGAGATAAATTTATTTCCGGTAACAGCACCTTACAACTTACAAACTCAAAACAATTATTTTTTTAATTTAAAAATACAAGTACAATAATAAGTTAAGAATATACACTATCTTGGTATTAAAATTTATTAGTTGTTTCAAGGATAAGACTTGACTCCTTCTTAAGTGTTTATTTAAAAACTTTTGCAGACAAGTTTATAACAATGTTCTATCTCTAGCCCATTATTATTTGAACTACAATTATTAATAAAATCAGTGGCTAAAGAACACATTCTTTTAGAAATTTCATATGCAATAAAATAATTTAAAAATAGTTAATTCTTTGCCATTCCTGCTCCAATCACATTCTTTGTCAATCTAGAGGATTCATGTGGTGACATTCTATGTTCCAATTTCAAACTTAGTCACAAAAGGAAGCCTTCTAATTCTGTCATTATTTAATGATAGACAGACGATTTTGTACTTATTTGACCTTTTCCATACTCTCTTGTTTGATTAGCAGCCCATTCCTGTTCTCTTACAATAAAAGGTAGAATGGATTAGCCACTCAGAGTTCAGAATATTTAAGTAGTTAAAGCATAACAACAGACCACTGCTGGCATTTAATGCAGACATTAGAATTCTAATGACTCATTCCCCTGTCACAGATGAGGAAAAGAATAGAAATAGACATAACATGAATCTGTTCCTCTGAAACTAATTATAACAGGAATTTGAGATGGTAAAGACTTCATCCATTCATGTAAATCAGCATTTCCTTTCACTCTGTGAGGAGCCCCTCGAGATTTACCAAAACTCAAGATTTCTGGGTATGCAATCAGGTTAGTTTAGGGTTTATTTTTAAAAGGGATCTTTCTTTTGAAGACAAAAGAACAGAGGGTGCGATGAAAAAGGGAGGAAAGGGGGGTTACAAATAAAGGTACATCCTCTTTATTAAGAGTCATAATTTTTAAAAAATTGATTTCAAATAGAATAAAACAGACTAAGAAAAAAATATTGGAATCATTTTATGACAAGAAAGGACTATCTCTATAGAATGTTTCCTTTTATTTGTACTACCACAATATAACCTCAGATATTACAAACTATTCTTGTCCTATACTACAAATTAATAGTCAAAACAATCAATAAGTATATTTCTTGAACCCTGTGGAGGTACTTTGCAAGGATGTAGTAATATCAGATGACTAAATATAGCATATTTCCTGTCCTCTTAGAGCCTACAGTTGAGTTAGGAATAAAGATATTAATCAAATAATTGCACAAAGAAATACAGCATTGCCACTGTAATAAGTAATGTCAGAAAGGCACACAGTGGTTATGAGAATTTGCAATGAAGGTCCTGGAAAGCATAACCAAGAAAGTCATGATTTATTACAACTTGGAGGAGAGGGAGAGTTAATTGGTAAAGGCAAAGAAAGACTCCTGGTAGAAATGTCTGATAACATGAGACAACATGGCAGTTTTAAGGATATGAGAGAACAATGTGGTTGTACGAAGATTGAGAAGAAGGACGTTGAATAAGAGAAAAGAAAATAGGAAACAAATTATATGCAAGAGTTTGTGTCTTGTATCCCATATTAAGTATTTAGCCCTTTTTAAGAACAGTGAGACAGGGGTGTGTGTATGTGTGTGTGTGACTGTGCATGTGTGTGAGCATGATTAGATCTTTCTATTTAAAGTACACTATGAATCTCAGAGCTTGAGGACCAAAATATGGTACTAATGCAAACTGTTAATAACATAGAAAAGAGGCTGGGCTAACTGGCTCAGCCTGGAGGCTGAGGTAAGTGGATTACCTCAGCCAGAGGGTTTGAGACCAGGCTGGGCAACTTGGTGAGCTCTCATCTCTACAATAAATAAAATATTAGCTGGGCATGGTAGCATGCATCTGTAGTTCCAGCTACTTGGAAGGCTGAGGTGAAAGGATCACTGGAGCCCAGCAAGTTGATACTGGGGTGGCTGTGAGTGTGCCACTGCACTCCAGTCTGGGTGACAGAGTGAGACTCCTATTTTAAAAAAAAGCACAGAAAAGACGCTTAAAAGGATAGAACAAAACCTCCAAGAAATGAACAGTTATATCAAGAGGCCAAACCTAAGATTAATTGGAGTCCCTGAGGCAGACAGAGAGACAGAGTTCACTCTGGAACAAACATTCCATGAAATTATCCAAGAAAACTTCTCTCATCTCATCAGACATGCGACTATTCAAACACATGAGCTTCAGAGAAGTCCTGTAAGCCAACAAGTGAGAAGCCCAACTCCTAGACACATAGTAATTTGCCTACACAAAGTAGGTATAAAAAGAAATCCTAAAGGAAGCAAGAGAGAAACCTCAGATACCTACCAGGGAACCCCAATTAGAATAGCAGCAGATTTATCTACAGAAATACTTCAGGCTTGGAAAACTTGGAGCCCAACCTTCAAAGTTCTCAAAGACAAACAATTTCAACCAACAATTACCTAACCAGCTAAGCTAAGCTTCATCAGTGATGGAGAAGTAAAATACTTCCCAGACATTCAATCCCTAAGAGTGTATGCTGCCTCCACACCAGTTCTACAAGAAACACTTAAGAAAGTATTAAACACAGAAGAAAGGAAAGGAAAAAAAGAACGACAATGCCCTTTCCAAGAATGCAGGAAAAAAAATGAACACACACATGAATCAACCCAAAAATAACAAGAAAAACAACAAACAAACAGCAACAATAACAAACTCTATAAAAACCTCATGACAGGGATAAACTCTCATATCTCAATAATTAGCCAGAATGTGAATGAGCTAAATGCACCACTGAGAAGACATAGAATGACAAAATAGATAAAATATCATGAGGCAACAATATATTTTCTTCAAGAGACTCATGTCACCAGAAAGGACACTCACAGACTCAAAGCAAGAGGATGGGAAACAAAATTTCAGGTGAATGGAACACAAAAGAAAGCAGATGTCATGATCTTAATATCACACAAAGTACCCTTTAAGCTATCAAAAATTTAAAAAGATACAGAAGATCACTGTAATGACAAAAGGTTCAACCCATCAACAAGAAATATCCAACTTAAACATATATGCACCCAACATAAGAGCACCAACTTTCATAAAGCAACAGTTTCTAAGTAAACTTAAAAGGATATCGACTCAAACACTATTTTAACTGGGAACTTAAATACCCCACTTACAACCCTAGACAGATCATCAAGGCAAAAAATCAGCAAGGAGATCCAGAACCTCAGTGTGACTCTTGGGCAAATGAACTTAATTGATACCTACAGAACACTCCACCTAACAACCATGGAATATACATTCTACTCATCACCACACAGAACATACTCTAAGATAGACCACATCCTCAGTCATAAATCAAGCATAAAAATGCCATAAGATTGAGATACTGCCATGCACCTTTTCAGACCACAGTGGAATAAAAATAAATATCAACACCAACAAAGTTCCCCAAAAACCCACAACGACGTGGACACTAAATAGCATGATGCTAAACAACTCCTGGGTCAACACGGAAATCAAAACAGAGATTAAAAGATGCCTGAAAACAAATGAAAATGAAGAAACATCTTACCTAAACCTCTGGGATGCCATGAAAAAAGTACTAAGGGGCATTCATATCTCTACTTACACACATGAAGAAAATGGAAAGATGACAAGTTAACAGCCTAATAAATCACCTAAGGTAGCTGGAAAAGCAAGACCACCAAAATCCTAACTTCAGCAGAAGAATCCAGATCACTAAAATAAAAGCCCTAATTGGGGACATAGAAGACAAAAATAAAATACAAAAAATCAGTGAAACAAAAAGCTGGTCCTTTGAAAGGATAAACAATATTGACGGACCCCTAGCTAGACCGACCAAGAAAAAGAGAGAAAAAGCCCAAATAAACACAGTGAGAAATGCAAAAGATCAAGTCACAACTGATGTCAAAGAAATACAAAAGATTATGAGAGATTACTATGTACACTTCTATGGAAGCAAACTTGAAAACCTAAAGAAAATGAAGGATTTTCTGACATCACACAACCTCCCTAGGTTGAAAAGTGAAGAAATCAAGACCCTAAATAGACCAGTAACAATCCAGGAAATTGACTATGTCATAAGAAGACCACCTACAAAAAAAAAAAAAAAAGAAAAGAAAAAGCCCTGGAGCAGATGACTTTCCAGCAGAATTCTACAAAACATATAAGGAGGAACTGATACCAATCCTACTGAAAGTATTCTAGGCTATTGGGAAAGATGGAACTCTCCACAAATCATTTTACTAAGTTAACATCACATTGATACCCAAACCAGGTAAATATCAACAAAGAAAGAGAACTACAGGTCAATATCTTTGATGAATATAGATGCTAAAATTCTCAACGAGATCCTAGCAAACTGGATCCTACAACATATCTCAAAAATCATCAGAACAGGCATATAGGCAATGGAACAGGATAACGATTCCGGAAGCAAAGCCTTAATTTCTCAGCCAACTCATCTTTGATAAAGCCTTTAACAACAACCACTGGGGAGATGAGAACTTATTCAGTAAATGGTGCAGGGAAAACTGGCTGATCATCTGCAGAAGATTGAAACAGGACTCCTACCTATCACCATACACAAAAATCAACTCTAAAAGGATCAAAGACCTTAATGTAAAACCTCAAACTATAAGAACCTTAGATAATGCAGGAGACACCCTATGGAAACTAGAACTGGCAACCAATCCCTGATCAAAACCTCAAATACCCATGTCATAAGAGATAAGACAGACAAGTGGGACCTCATCAAACTGACAAGCTTCTGCAAAGCGGAAGAAGCCATCAAGAGAGCAGGGGAACAGTCCACAGTCTGGGTAAAAATATTTTCCAACTGTGTATCTGATAAAGGCCTAACATCTAAGATCTGCAAGGAACTCAAATGTGCTACAAAGAAAAAAACACAAACAGCCCCATTACAAAGTGGGCAAAAGATATGGATAGACACTTCTCAAAAGACGACATATGAGCAGCCAAAAGATACATGGAAAAGTGCTCAACCTCACTAGTTATCAAAGATATGCAAATTAAAACTTCACTGAGATACCACCTAACTCTTGCCAGGATGGTCATCATTAATAACTTAAAAAACAGCAGTTGCTGGAGAGGAAGCAAGGAAAAGGAGCACTTCTACACTGTTGATGGAATTGTAAACTAGCACAACATCTGTGGAAAACAGTTTGGTGATTCCTAAAAGATCTAAAAATCGACCTTTCATAAGACCCCGCAATTCTACTACTGGGAATATAACGGGAGGAACTCAAATCGTTCTAAGAAAAAGATACCTGCACATGCAGTTTTATTGCAACATTGTTCACAATAACAAAAACATGGAAACCACTGTGCTGCCCATCTAAAGAGGACTGGATAAAAAAAAAAAAAAGTGGTACATATACACGATGGAATATTATGCAGCCAAAAAGATGGACAAAATTATGAACTTCTCAGCAACTTGGATGAATTTAGAGTCTATAATACTGGGTGATCTACCACAGAAACAAAGAACTGAGTATCATATGTTTTCACTCATAAGCAGACCTTGAACAATTACTATAATGCTATAAGAAAAGCATTGGCAGTAGTTGGAAACTGCCAGGGGATGAGGGAGGGGTGTAGGATTAGCAGTAGGGGAATCTGCTGGGGAAGGGGAAGGAACACTTCATCAACAAGGTTACCTGCATAATGAACATTTATGTATCTAACCCTGAATTGTACACCACATCTTTAAAATAAAAATAATTAATTTAAAACAATTTTAAAAAAAGAAAGAAACATGGGACAGCCGTGGAGACTGAGTCTCTTTAGGCCGAGCTTGATATAAAAATAAATAAAGTACACTGAGGAGAATGGATTGTGGGTAGTGAGGGAACAAGAGAGATGAGAATTCGTTAGAAAGCTAATAAGAACGTTCCAGTCATAGATGATTCCAACTGAAAACCTCTAAAAGTTATCTCCGACTCAATAGGTAGTGCATTTTTCACTTTTGAAATATTTTTTTTCAGCTTTATTAAAGTGGGTTGACAGAAATTATATAGGTTTATACCATAAAATGTGATGTTTTGATACATGTGATCATTGTGAAATGATTAAATCAAGCTAATCAGCATGTCCATCACCTCACAGACTTTTTTGTATATGAGAAAATAACATTTAGAATTTGAAATGGGGAATTTCAAGTGTACATGTTATATAATCTATCGAGAGTGGGTATTCTTCTTGTCAAACTGAAACATTGTACCCTTTGATGAACATCTCTCCTATTTTTCACTCCCTCCTAAGTCCTGACAACCATAATTCTACCTTCTGCTTTTAGAAGTTCAACATTTTTGGAGTCTACATATAAATGAGATCACACAGTATTTGTTTTTCTATGCTGGGTTTATTTCACTTAGCATAATATCCTCTGGGTTGTTCCATGTTTTTACAAATGACAGAATTTCCTTCTTTTTTGAGGCTAAATAGTAGTCCATTGTGTGTGTGTCTGTGTGTGCATGTGTGTGTATGTGTGTGTGTGTGTATCACATTTTTAAAATTAATTTATCCATTCATAGTTATTTCTATGTCTTGGCTATTTTGATAATCTTTCAATGAACATAGAAGTGCAGACATATTTTTCACACACTAATTTCATTTACATTGGCTACATACCCAGATGTGGTATTGTTTAATCATAAAGTAAATCATAATTTTGGAGGAATCGCTGTACGAGTTACTCTGTAACTGAGTAATTTACAATCCCACCAGTGGGTTTCAAGGGCTTCTCTTTTCCCACATTATCACCAATATTTACCTTTTTGTCTTCTTGATAATATACATGCTAACAGATGTGAGGTAATTTTTTTTTGTTGTTTAAATGTACATTTCTCTGATTGTTAGTGAATTGAGCACTTTTCTCATATACCTATTGGTCATAGTATGTCTTCTTTGAGAAATATCTATTCAGGTTATTTGTTTTCTTGCTACTTAGTTGTTTGAGTTCCCAGTATATATTTTGAATATTAACTCTTTATTAGATGTATGATTTGCAGATATTTTCTCTCATGCTGTAGGATGTCTCTTCACTCTATTGATTGTTTCTTAGCTGTGCAGAAGCATTTTGATTTGAAGCAATCTCATTTGTCTAATTTGTTTTTGTTGCTTATGCTTTTGGGTTCATATCCAAAAATGTCTTACCAACACCAGTGTCAAGAAGATTTTTTGCTATGGTTTCTTCTAGGAGTTTTACAGTTTCAGATCTAATGTTTAAGTCTTTAGTCCACTTTGAGTTGATTTTTTAGTATGGTATGAGATAAGAGTCCAATTTTATTCTTCTGTATGTGGACATCCAGTTTTCCCAGCACCATTTATTTGAAGAAAATCTTCTTTCTTCATTATGTGTTCTGGCACCTTTGTCAAAGATCAATGACCATAAGTGCATGGATTTATTTCTGTGTTGTCTATTCCAGTTCATTGTTTTATTTTGATGCTAGTCCTACGCAGTTTTATTTACTAAAGGTTTGTGGTATGATACTTCCTGTTTTCTTCTTTTTGCCCAAGATTCTTTGGCTGTTAGATTTCATGGATTTTCCCCATTCCTTTTTCTTTTTCCTTTCTTTCTTTCTTTTTCCTTTGTTCTCTTTGACTGGATGATATAAAATGATCTGTTTTCAAGTTTGCTTATTCTTTCTCCTGCTTGATTTAATTTGCTATCGAAGTTTTCTACTGTATTTAGTTCTGTCATTGTAGTCTTCAGCTCCAAAATTTCTGTTTTGTTTTGTTTTCTATCTCTTTGTTGGCTTCTCCTTTTGGTCTTATATTGTTTTCCTTATTTCATTAAATTTTTTTTATCTCTGTTCTTGTAGCTCACTGAACTTTTCTGGAACACTTATTTTGACTGGATGTGGTAGCCCATACCTGTAATCCCAGAACTTTGGGATGCTAAGACAGGAAAATTACTTGAGGCCAGGAGTTTGAGACTACCTTGGGCAATATAACTAGATCTCACCTCTTCAAAAAATATGCCAGGCATGTTGGGACATGACTGTATTTTCAGCTACTTGGAATGCTTGAGCCCGGGAATTTGAGGTTACAATGAACTGTGAACATACCACTGCACTCCAACCTGGGCAATAGAGTAAGATCCTTTCTCTTAAAAAAATAAAAAAGAAAGAGAGAGAGAGAAGAAGAAGAAAAGAGAAAAAAAGGACAGTTGTTTTGAATTATTTGCCAAGCAATTCATGAATCTCAATTCTTTGGGGTTAGTTATTAGAAGTTTATTGCATTCCTTTGGGGGTGTCATGTTTCTCTGACTCTTCATGGTCCGTATGTATTTTTTTTTCTTATAGCTTTATGTAGTTTCCTACACATTTGAAGAAGCAATCTCCTCTTCCAATCTTTTTAGATTAGCTTCAGTACAAAAAGATTTTCACTTGTGGAGCTGTGGAGAACACTGGAATGTGTTTTGTGGCACCTGATCTAGTGGTAGTAGTGGGAACCAAGTACAGAGGTTTACATGAGTGAATATTAATTCCTTAACAAATATTTAGTTTGGTCACAGTATCTTGTTGGTTCATGTAGCTGGGGTCTGTGACATTGACAACTGCATGATTATTGGTGGCAAGAGCTGCAGAGGTCCACTGTGGATACAAGAGCTATTGGGGTCTTAAGCAGTCCTTCTAGGTCAAACAGCAGGAGATTAGGACAAGCAGCAGTGGGTCTTAGGACCAGTGGTGTTCATGTGCCGGACTGTGGGTCTGGTTGTTGGCACATTTGTAGCAGCAGGAGTCAGCTGTATACAAAGGCTAGGTTCACGAGAACGAGCTATGACCTGCTAAAGGTGCACATGGGTCAGTGAGAACAAGAGCTGTAACCAAGCACAGCTACAATAGCTGCAACCGACAGCTTGGATACTGGTGTTGCAGGGGTCAGTTGAGGGCTGACAACAGACATCAGGATAGCTGTGTGTGTGTGTGTGTGTGTGTGTGTGTGTGTGTGTATGTGTGTACCTGTGAGGACCAGGATGAGTAGTGAGCACACACACAGCTGCAGGGATCATATGGGGGCATGTTGGATGTAGCAGGGAGGGCTGTTAACAGGGGTCAGATAGCTATATTTGTGTGCTCAGCTACAGAGACTAGAACTGTGGATGTAAGCACAGTGGTGGGGACCATACATAAGAGTTGGAGGCAGCTGCTCATGCACACACAACTGTGAGGGCCTGTTGGTGATATCATGAACCCAGCTACAGGAATCATCCACAGGCAATGGCACTGCAGTGGGGGTCCAGGGCCACTTGTACGCATGTGTGCTGTGGCTGCATTGGGTCCCTAGGTTAAGGTACCTGTGTTGACAGTATTGGTGTGGCTCCTGGAGCAGGGAGGAGAAGCGTGTTGACTCAGGTACCTGGAGATTGTAAAGGCAAAAAACTGTGGGACCCTGCATGACAAAACTTTCAGGCTATCCATTGAGGCAGTGCTGGCTGTTGGCTTTCACTACTGAAGTCTATGATAGTCAATACTGCAAAGTCCTTAGCAGTGAAAGCTGCAGGAGGTGCACAGTGACCATGAGAGCTATTGGTGGAAAAGACTATTGGAGTCCTATGCAGAGCAGGGCACTGGGGACCTCAGTAGATTCTGCCTTGTGGCCTGTACTAATAGACCACATTTTTCTTTGCTCCCAACCCTCTCCAGACATCTCAGCTATGCCAGTCTCCTCAGCAATCTGGATGGGGTAAAACTAAACCTATTTCTTTGCGCGGTGTCCAGAAAGGCTGAGGAAGCTAGTTGTTCAATCCACTCTCCCTTCTGCGTGTGGGGAACACGAGAGCCTAGATGGTCCCTCTCTGTGCAAAGCAGTGCTGACTTGGGAAATGGGATGATACAGTTGAAAGTAAACTTTTTCCCATCCATTTTGTGTAGTTGTTTTGGGTTGTTTCTTCCATGTATGACTATAATCTCTTAATGAAGTCTTGAGTTCTTCCAGTCTTATTTTCATTTGTGAATAGCCTTCTAATTACTATTCTTTGTGGAGAGAATAAAGGCTGTTTTTCTACTTTACAATCTTGCTGATACCATTCCAGTTGTTTATTGTCCAGGTTTTGAGACGGTTCTAGAATAATATTTCCTAAAGTGTCTAAAATATTATTAGGTATTACATGAAAACAAAAAGAACTCCATGGTTAAAAGAAAAAAAGAGAAAAAAGGAGTTTGCAAAAACTGTTTTAGATTGAACTATTACCCTGATTCTTCTCCACTCCCTACATTCACACCTTTGCTATGCCCTCATCATGGATAGATTTCCCCAATCCTTGACTTTGAACGTGGCTTTTCTTTGACCAAAGGTATATGTACAGAAGTCACAATATACCTGTGTCAAATTCGGATCTTAGGAGGATACACGTGTATCTACTTATTGTCTTGTACCTTTGTCAATGATATGAAAGGAAGCAACATTTCTGGCAAACTTTCTGAAACAAGGAAAGTGAGAGATACTGAACCAGGGCCATCATCCACCCTGCTTTTAGTTCTTAACTTAAAAGTAGGACCCCAAACACTGCGGACGAAGGCATGCCACCAGTTGAGGCCAAACAATACCTGCCAAGCCCCGAGTGACACATAGATGCATAAGATTAAATGAACATTGTTTTAATTTGCTGAATTTGGGATGGTTTGGTACAGTGCATTGCCATGATTTCTCAGAATCTTTAATATTCTAGTAGTCTGAGGATGCCTCTTTTGGAAGTGCATTTCTTTTATTTTCTTTTCTTTTTTGAGTTGGAGTCTCACTCTGTCACCCAGACTGGAGTGCAGCAGGCACTCCCGGTCACCGCAGCCTCGACCTGCTGGGCTCCAGCGATCCTTCCACCTCAGCCTTCCAAGTAGCTGGAACTACAGGTACGCGCTACCATACCCGGCTAATTTTTTTGATTTTTATTGTAGAGATGAGGTCTTGCCAAGTTGCCCAGGTGGGTCTCGAACCCGTGGGCTCAGGCAATCCACTCACCTCAGCCTCCCAAAGCGCGGGATTACAGGCTGAGCCACCGAGCCCGGCTAAGGAAGTGTACTTCTGAAAACCAGCAATAGGAAGTACAAGATTAGGATAAGGTCAATCAAGGAGAAATAATACTTTTATGTAAGCCTATCTTAGTTTGACATGTCTTAGTTTTTCTGGGCACCAAATGAGCATATTAGTATAGGCCATATGTTACAGTATGTTCAATAGGACATTTCCTATCAACTTGAAAATTTTGGCTGATTCCCAAAAGGTACATATAGTAGGTAATATTTACTTCCACATTGAAAGAGACATATAAACATATTCCCACAATTATTATTATTATTATTTGACTATCAACTACCATCATCCACTTCCTGTCTCTGTTAAAAATGACTGAAAGATGCATTGAGGACATTATTTATTTAATTGGAAAATATAGTTTATTTAGAAAGTAAATTAAAGAGAGAGGGAGGAGATGGACCTCCCCAATGTAGGGGTAGGGGCCAAAGCTAAGAAAACATGGCAGCGATAGCTCAAAGAACACATGGCCCGGCCAATGCTTAACAAAACAATGGTTGAGGACATTACTTTATACATAAGAGTAGAGAATGTTGTGATGTTCTCCTTTTCCTACTTCTATAGGGAGGGTTTATCTCTCCACTGCTTCACCACTGCCAAGTGAAGAGCCCAAGAGAATCATCCATAGAGATAGTGGCTATCTCTTTTTTTTTTTTTTTTAGTTGGAGTCTCACTCTGTAGCCCAGACTGGAGTGCAGTGGCCGCTCCTGGCCACCGCAGCCTCGACCTGCTGGGCTCCGGCGAGCCTTCCGCCTCAGCCTTCCAATTAGCCAGAATTACAGGCGTGCGCTACCATGCCTGGCTGATTTTTTGATTTATTGTAGAGATGAGGTCTCGCTGCCCAGGCGGGTCTCGAACCCGTGGGCTCAGGCAATCCACTCACCTCAGCCTCCCAAAGGCGCGGGATTACAGGCTGAGCCACTGAGCCCGGCTGATAGTGGCTATCTTTAACAGGGAAGACTAGTGTCTATCTCACTACCTGGATGTGATGCTGGCTGAGTTGCAATTTCTTAAAAATGTAGAGTATGGAAGAATTTTTAGAAACAACTAGCATTAGTTCCTGAGATTTGGAAGTATATATGAAAAGAAAACCTGAGACACACCAGTCTTGGGAAATTCAGAGGATAGGACGCAAGGCTTGATCACTTTTATGACAAAATGAAGGGAGAGAACAGCACAGGAAAGAGGCAATGCCTACAGCACTTTGTGAAGCTAGAAGGCATGAGTTTCCATAGGCCATGAGGATGCTGCTGCAGGTAAGCAGGTTTGATATGGAACTGTGGTCCCTGGTGACACCAGCCCTTATAAGAAAACAACAACAACAACAACAAAACAGAGTTTGTCTCTCTCTCTCTCTCCCTTTTGTCCCTCACCCACACTCTCTCTTCCTCCCCTCCTTTCTTCCTCTCTCCCTCTTTCTCTCTCTGTGTGCATTAAAAAAAGGCAATATGATGGCTGCTTCCATGCCAAGAGGCCTTAGAATGAAACCTACCTTGCAAGTACCTTGATCTTGAACTTCTCAGATTCCAAAACTATGAGAAATAAAGTTCTATTGTTTAAGTGACTTCATTTATGCTATTTTGTTATGGTTGTCTGAGCTAATTAATACACCTGGTGACTGAATTCAATCAATCAGTCATGCTATATAACAAAGCTTCAATAAAAACTCTGGACACTGAAGTTTAGATAAGCTTCCTTGATTGGGACTATTTTGTAAGTATTGTCATGCATTAATACCAGGAAAGTAACTCATCCCAAGGACAAAAGAAGCTTCACATTTGAATGCTTTCCTGACTCTACTGTATATATCTCTGTCCTTGGCTTATATTTTATCTCGATCTTTTCCTTGTAGTAATCCACAAACTTTAGTAAATTAGCTTTCAGTGAATTCTGTAAGTTCTTCTGGAAATTTATCAAAATTGAGAGTAGTTTTGGTAATTCCTTGAACTTGCAGTTTATGTTGGAAGTAGCAGATAGACTTGTGCTGTTTTCTCAAACCTCACACATTTTATGACTCTCGGTAGCACCTTATTATATCTGTGAGACAATATTTTTAAATCTAATTGAATACAAGTAGATTATATTGTCCATATGGTGGAGAAAATTAATTGTCACAGTAATAATGTATATTTGTCTAATTTATAACTAAGAAAAAAATTAAAAACAAAAGTAGTACATGTCTTTTTAGAAAAAATAGAAAATAAAACAGAATATTAAAAAAGAAAATCAAAATCATCTTTAATCACATCACTTGAATATAAATAAATGAATGTATTAAAATTTCAGTGTATCGATGTATATATTCCAGGTCACATGGAATAAAATTATTAATAACGTACTGGTTTCCTGAAGGGTTGTAACCACTTTCTAGACAAATCTGGACTCCTATGCTCAAACACTGTTATCAGCTCCTAGTCTCTGCTATTCTGTTATTTTTTTCTCTCACTCTGCTCTTTTTTCTTCTAATATGTAAGTTTAATTCCCAGGCTTCATATAGTAGCAAGATGGCTATAGCAGCTTCAACTTCACATATCCTCAAGTTGAAGTCCAGTGGAAAAGCTTCCACACTAATGATCCTAGGATCTTACTGCACATACCCATCCCTGAACTACAGATTGGTTTGAACCTAGATGGCATGTATCAACATGCTTCTGGTGTGGAGACTAGAAATGAATTTCAGGACCTATTGTCAGCAGAGGGGGAAATAAATGATGAAGAATTAAACAAAAATTAATATTCACCACAATATACCTATAGGTTATTGGTATTTCTAAGTGAGTTACCTACTTCCAAATTTTATCCCAAAGTACTAGGGTTTCTTTTTATTTTTTTATTTAATTGAGATGTTAGGGTTATAAAACATTTGGCTGTCATATTTCTTAATCAAATAATTTCTTCCCAGTTTTTAATGTACATTTAATTTAACTAAGTTTTTTTTTGTGTGTATGGAAGTTTTTCTGGAGATCATAACTGAATATCTTTTGTGCTTTCTTTCATTTGTTTTATGCTATTGAAATTCTTCTCCTATAATACAATTTAACATTATTTAAATTATGTACTTATTTCTTTTTCTGTCATTGTTTTATTTTTCTTTTTTGTGTTGTTTTTGTTTTTTGGGGTTTTTTTTTTTGAGTTGGAGTCTCATTCTGTCGCCCAGACTTGAGTGCAGTGGCCCCTCCCGATCACCACAGCCTCGACCTGCTGGGCTCCAGCGATCCTTCCGCCTCAGTCTTCCAAGTAGCTGGAACTACAGGCGCGCTCTACCACACCCGGCTAATTTCTGATTTATTGTAGAGATGAGGTGTCGCCAAGTTGCCCAGGCGGGTCTCGAACCCGCAGGCTCAGGCAATCCACTCACCTCAGCCTCCCAAGGCGCGGGATTACAGGCTGAGCCACCAAGCCCAGCTTTTGTATTATTTTAGAACAGTGATTTCATACCTATTTATGGTCCTCATATAAAATGTGAAGAAAAACACATTGGCATGCTGAATGAGTACTTTATATCTTTCTGAAATTTGACCTGCCCAGTTTTCTCTAATTGTTTTAAAATGCAGACAACTGTGTAAACTATTTATATCCTTTAATAAAAATTTAAAGTATTTGTCACATTCTAGAAATCCAAAAATTGTGTGTCTACCATATTGCTTGCAAAAAGCAGTTATCCACAGAGCTTTGTAACCACAGACCATGCCAATTCCCTTAATAACAGGGTATGCATTCCTAATGACCGGTAGTGTGCGTTGTGGTCATGTTTGATACGATTTGACAGTCTAAGGTCGTTTCTTAGAAGAGAGAAGACATAATCCACTGGATAAAGATTTCCTTTCATCTCCTAATTATGAAAGCTTTTACTCTGTCTTTTTCTTGTTTAGATTTACTCATAATTCAGCCCCTTACAACATTCTGGTATTGTACCAGGAAATAACCCTAAAAATAGATGGAGATGAGCAGTTGATTAGGAAAATTTTGCCTCATTGTCTCTAACAAGACCACTGCCTCTGACACCTCTCAAATAGCTGGAGGAAACTGTCAGGGGCCTGTCGGCTAAAAGATTCCCGGGGGCTTCACCGAAATACCTTAGTCTCCTACATAGCAAGACATTTGTCTAGTTTATTAGCCATATGTTTCCTATCTTTTTCTTGGTTTGTGAGGTCTGTGAAAATCAGTGATATCTAATTCTATGGTAGGGTTTGATAAATACATCCAAAACAATGGATAAACTATAACAATGGTTGTAATAAATGCCTATGTGAAACAGAGACCCAAAGGAGGGCCAAATCTGTGAATATACTGTGAACTCTAGCTTGTCAGTTATTTTAATGCAAATATGTATGGTCTTCTCAAAAAAACTGAAAAAGAACCATAAAATCTGAAAGTTCACCTCTGAATTAACCAAGAATCTACTGCCCAATCCATCTTCAATCTTGTCGTTTAATCTAACCACACAAGCTAAAGAATAATCCTGAACACCAATCTTCAAACAGTCCCCCACTTGATGGGCTCCTTTTGCACTTTATATAAAATCTAAGTAGTTTAAAATGACTCAGAGTCTTCAGGATCTGGCCAATTTCTCCAGTCTCCTCTCTTCCCTTTCACTTCTGATATCCAAAATGCTCCAGCCATTCTGAAATTCAGTCAGCACTTTACACATGCCACACTTTTTAATTCTTCAGGTCTTTGCTTTGAGTTTTTCTTCCCTCTTTGAAAACTATATTCTTGGCATATACTTATAATCCAAGCACTTTGGCAGGCTGAGGTGAGAGGATTGCCTGAGCCCATGGTTTCGAGACCAGCCTGAGCAACATGGTAAGACCTCATCTTTACAGTAAATCCAAAAAATTAGCCAGACGTAGTGGTGCATGCCTGTAGTTCCAGCTACTTGAAAGGCTGAGGCGAAAGATCGTCTGAGCCCAGCAGGTCAAGGCTGTGGTGGCCGTGATTGTCCAACTGCACTCCAGCCTGGGTGACAGTGAGACTCTGACTCAAAAAAAAGAAAAGAAAAGAAAATTCTATTCTTCCAGGAGCCATCCGTTCTTTTTTCACTTGCACTTCATTCATCTAAAAAGAGCTGATGAATCTTATTCTACCACTGATCACTTTCCCCAGGAACCCTCCCAAGACACTCCAAATCAAAGTTAATTGCCTCTCCATGTGTTTCTCATAGTACCCTGGATCTTTAGCATACCACCCTGGATGATAATTACCTGTCTTTCGATATTTCTCATACTTAATTGTAAACTTCTTGGGCAAAGATTGTGGCTATCATGTTCATCAGCACAGGCTTGACGTGTAGTAGATGTTTAATCATTATTCGCGTTCTAACTCAATAGAGCACATGTTCATTGTTTGACAAAAAGGAGAGGTTTTCATGTTGAACATCTGTCCATGAAGCAGCCGAGAGTAATGTTCTCCAATTAAGTCCCAGGGTAATCTGCTTGAAGTGCCTACCGAGAGAAAGCTTTAAGAGGTCTACAGAAGTCAGTTGATAATGGAGTGTACAGGAGTAGAGTTGATGAAACATAAGCAGAAAAAAAAAAAAACAAAACCCAGCTGAGGAGGAAGGCTCAAATACTGGGTCAGATCATCAGAGTGATGAAGGGAAAAAAAGCTGTGTACCTTACAACTGGTTGAGGATTCATGGTGAAGAAACATATCCTATAGTCAAAGACAGAATTGGACACATCAATAGTCAAGTCACAATTTGTCAATGATAGGTGGATGTTGTTGCAGTGATGAAGAGTGAATATCAGAAAGAAGTGGAAAAGAAGACTTAAAATACCATAGAATGCAGCAGTGCTTTCTTTCGATCATGTGAGGAAAAAGAAGATGGTCCTTGGAATCCCAGTGATCCTACAAGGTGACGCTCAGAAATAAAGGCGATTTTTGCCTTTATTGATTTTGTAATATTCTTTAGATAATATATCACATAATAGTGTGTTTTTGAGAGAAACAAGTGATGTCTATGTATATAAGTATAAATTGACTTATTTCACAACAGCAATAACTGCTAGCACTTACTGAACATTTACTTAGAACTAAATGAAGTGTGAAGTACTTACATGCATCATCACATTTTTGGTAGGATGAGTAACAGCTCCTAAAGTGATCTTCATTCTAATGCCCCCAAACCCACACATGTTTCTTTATTCTGCAAAAGGAACTTTGGAGATGTGATTACATGAAATATGTTGAGATGGGAAGATGATTCTGGATTATCTGAGTGGGCCCTAAATATATTCACAAGGAATGCAGGTGGCGACTAGCAGCTGAAAACAGATTCTCCCCTCAGAACCTGCAGAAGGAATCAGCACAGCTGACACCTTGACTTTAACCTACTGAAACTGAGTTAGAACTTGAGCTCTAAAACCGTAAAAGAATATGTGTGTTGTTTTATGCCAGTAGCATGTGGTAATTTGCTATAGTAGCAACAGGAAAGTAATATAGCGCTTAGTTCTCACAACCCTTCAATGTAGGAACTATTAATATCTCTATTCATGGATAAGAGATTGGAGGCACAGGAAAGTTACATAAGTTAACAGAAGCAGGATCCAATTCAAGCAATCTGAATCCAAAATCCTTGTTTTACTTTAATTTAATTTGAGTTAGGGTCTCACTCTGTCTCCCAGGCAGGAGGAGTACAGTAGCAGGATCATGGATCACCACAGCCTCCGTCTCCTGGGCTCAAGTCATCCTCCTACCTTAGCCTGTCAAATAACTGGGACTACAGGCTCTCAGTGCCACACCTGGAAATATATATATATTTTTTGGAGGGGGACAAGTTCTTGCTATGATGCTTCTTAGGCTGTTCTCAATCTCCTTGGGCTCAAGGAATCCTCCTACCTTAAGCCTCCCAATATGCTGGGATTATAAGTGTGAGTCACCATATCCAAACCTAAAGTCCTGGTCTTTAACCACCAAACTGTATTCTGTAATAAGAAAATTGACTGACTTGCCAAATATATATCTATGGGCCTTCTAACTATGTACGGGTGTTTTTTATTAAACCATGTAATAAGAATTCAAAAACTAAAATATGCATTTTTAAAGACAAATTTTGGAAATGGTTTCAGCTATTTTTAAGCTTCAGTTTCTGTATTATTTTCCATAATGAAGAAAATGTCTCCTATTATAATGAAGATTTTGAAAAACTATCATAAGACATTAATTCATTAACTATAATAATCACATTATTACTGTAGTCACACAAATAATATACTCAATTGTAATTAATGTATGATTCTGTTCCAGAGGAAAAAAAAACAGTAAAAAAATGTATAATGTGCATAGTTGAGTATTAGAGACTTGTACTTAACAAGTTAGCAGACATGAATTTAAGTCACAGATTTTCTCTTTTAACCTTTAACAAGCAATTTAACATCTCTTGGTTTGCTTATCTATCAAATGTGAGGTTTGCCCTATTAGCCACCTTCCTTTTCTAAGATTCTATTAGTTTGTGATTCAGTTTGTTCCTCAAACTTGCTGGTGACAATAAATTTTTCTATATAAAAAGTTGTGTTTTTCCCAGTCTTGAACATATAATTCCAAGTTTGTTTCTAAACAGAAATTCATCCTTTTGGCTCATTGACAGCTTTTTAAAACCTGTTGGAAACTCTTTGATTTAGTAGAAGACTTAGACCTTATAGATGGAACATACCTCAAAACAGTAAGAGCCATATACAAGACACCCACAGCCAGCATACTGCTAAACAGACAGAAATTGGAACCATTTCCCCTGAAAACTGGAACAAGGCAAGGATGCCCACTCTCTTCCCTCCTTTTCGGCATAGTTTTGGAAATCCTAGCTAGAACAATCAGACAAGAGAAGGAGATCAGGGGTATCCAAATAGGAAAAGAGGAAGTCAAGTTATCCCTCTTTGCAGACTACATGATTCTATACCTCGAAAACCCAAGAGAATCTGTCAAAAACCTCCTTGCACTGATAAAGGACTGTATACTCTCAGGGTATAAAATGAATGTGCAAAAGACACTTGCATTTCTATACACCAACGCTAAACAAACAGAAACCCAAATAAAAAGCACAATCCCATTGACAATAGACACACACACACACAAAATCAAACCTTGACATCTTCCTAACCGGAGACATGAAAGACCTTTACAATGGAAACTACAAAACACTGCTCAAAGAAATCAAAGATGACACAAACAAATGAAAAATTATTCCATGCTCATGGATTGGAAGAATCAACATTGTTAAGATGTCCATCCTACCCAAGGCAATCTACAGATTTAATACAGTACCTATTAAATTACCAGCAGCATTCTTTTCAGACCTGGAAACAACAATACAGGAATTCATATGGAAATATAGACAACCACGAATAGCCAAAACAATCCTTAGCAAAAAAAAAAAAAAAAAAAAAAAAAGCAGGAGGTATCACACTCCCAGAGTTTAAACTTTATTATAAAGCTACAATAATCAAAACAACCTGATATTGGTACAAGAACAGGCATATGGACCAGTGGAACAGGAAAGAGATTCCAGAAGCAAAATCTCAATTTCTCAACCAACTCATCTTTGACAAAGCCTCCACCATCAACCACTATAGAGAAAAAAAAAAAAAAAACCACATGTAGGACATTAATTTCATGATATTTGATAAATCTGAGACCATTCTATGTATGTGTATATATATATATATATAATGTGTATATATACATATATATACATATTATATACTGGTACATTAAAAAAATAAAAGACAATAATATGCTTTTAGTAGACCACATTATTTCTGGGTTATTTATAGATTTATTCATTTTCAAATGTTAATAAATAAGTTTCCATTGACTTTAAAGTATGTTTTTATGTTGTCACATTACATTGGAACATATATATGTATTTGACTTGGTGGTTTTAGTTTTCAAAAATAAATATAACAATTAATACATTAGAGTAGCAATGCAAAACATTATACTTCAAGTGTGTTGAATAATTTGACTACATCAAGACTGTTTTAAAATTAGCCCCCTTGGAGGCAGATGTGGCTGGTTGCCTACCCAAAAAGTATTTTATCTTTATTCTAGCTCACAGATATCTGATTTTGTTTAATATTTACCATCCTCCTTCCATGCTGATGATAGACTACTTATAAAAGTAAGGAAAGAAAATGAAATTTTCTAATCTAAAAATGTATGTCATTCAGGAAAAAAAATCTTTAAAAGAAATTATATAGTAATTTGGAGGAAGAACTTCTCAAGTAAAATTTTAAGGTAGAACTTAAAATTCACTGTATAGATAGAATGTATATCTTATACATATTTGCATTCTAACCTCAATTATTATTACAAGAAAAGTCCTTCATCTTATGTATTTCTATTGCTCAAGACCTAGTATCATTTTCCCAGTACTTAAGAGCAGTTTATTGTAAACAGCTCTTTTTTCCAAAATGAAGTTGTGGAACATTAGGAAACATCAAAAGAATGCTTTGTTCTGATTATTTCTTTTAAATTTCTCCCACATCTTTTGCATTTTTTCTCAGAACTCAGGCGATTTTTCAATTTTTAAGAACTCTATGTGAAAATAGGTCAATAATTTTGCTGAGAGATTAAATGTTGACCTTCCTTTCTTTAAACATGAAGAAACATAAGTACTGGTCAATAGATTCTAAATCTTTGCTATGCCTTCTCAACTATAATACACAGATTTTTTTTTAAATAGGGGAATTTTCTTCTCGAGTAAATTAAATATTATGATTGGTGCAAAAGATATGAGGCCACTTTTAAGATTGTGTTTCTTTTAGTAGTAATTTAATAAATTTAAAAATACCAACTAACTTCCTGAGAAATTTTGTCACTGATAGAATCTGGTTCACAATGAACAAAATGGCAGACATTTTAAAACCAGACATATGTTTCTAATAACACTCTTGTGTATGTGGTGCAGTGTTTTCAGTGTGGATGAGGTACTCTGGTGACATCATCCTTTAAACTCTCTTTAGGTAAACCAGATGGCTGAGCTTGTATGCAATAGGAATGCCATTAAACTGTCCAGAGAGAATAGTTTAATCATCTTTAAGAATGTCACTAATACTCAACATGTGTATTTTTAAATGGGTAATTATATTGAAAAAGCTGATGTCCCAAAATCTGTTTCAGACACTTTTCATTTAAAATAAGTAATAAAAGTTGCAAGGTATTTTTTTAAACACACACAAATAATAGTTTTGACAACAATTAACATGTAAGATTTCTGTTTACTAGTTAGTGATTTTGTTACCAAACTATAGAATCGATAGTATTAAAATTTGTACGATACTACATATCAACTGTATTTTGTTGCCACACTATCAATCAATATATATAATTTATTTTTATATCAAAAATAAAAAGAGGCTGCTCAAGGAGTTTGAAGATTAAAAAAAAGTTGAAAATAGAGGAAAAACAGGAAAGAACCAGAACTTAAGTATTTTTGTCCACTCATGAAATTTTAGAGCCTAGAGCTTTGACAAATAAATCTTGTTTTTGTGGCTTTCTTATGCATTCCACATACACTGTTTCATGGGACGAGATTAACTTCTTATGCTGATGTAATGAGTCTAAGTGAGGTTGGAGGTAGAGGAATCAAAGTAAATTGAGTTGATCCAATGAAGAAGAAAAGTATAAATATATTCTAAATTTGACACTTGAGATTTTTATCTACATAATTGCATTATAATTAATGGTTTATCCTGGACCCTAACCCATGAGCTTTTTCTCACCCTTAAATTATTAAAACATTAGGAGAAAAGTTGAGCAAGAGAAAATATATGAAGTTAGAAGGGGTCTGGTAAAGAGTATATATCCTTTGTCAATGGTTAAAAAGAAATTTAACAGCATTTTAATTACACATTCAAAATTATAATACATTTTAATTCCTATTTCCAAAGATTGGGCTAGATATTATTTTTTGGAGAGTGTTGTCAATCCCTACTTAATTTTATCTAGAATATAAAATAACATTTGGAACATTACAGTTGAAAAAAATCTATCCTTTGAATCTAAAAACTACCCAGATGTTAGAATACTATTATTCACCAGTGCTTAGAATGCCTTCAGTTTTACAGTGATAGTAAAATTATGTGTCATCTCACTGAATTATCATAAGGAAAAAATAGGGGAAAACTCAAATTACCTTGATTATAGAAGGAGGCATTATCCTGATGATAATGCTGGAAGAAAGAACATAGCAATATTCTCTTAGCAACTGCTGTCCTTCTATTTTGTGTCCAGGAGGCATGTATTCTGGGCTGTTCTCTGTTTCATTTATAAGGAGTTAGGGAGGAGACCTGGTATGTTCACTCTGGCATTGTGTACTTTTCTCACTAATGAGGTGAGTTAGTCTAATACAGAAATAGATTATTAACAAACCAATCTAGCCTTACATGTCAATTCACCTTTTCCAATTAGTCATGAGAGAAATAAACATAATTTTTGTTTTTTGTTCGACCTCCAAATCTATCTGTCAGTTAGTTCCAAACTTGGAATAGGAAGAGTAGCATTATTTATGGTCTGCTAAAACTCTAAAATAAAGAATTCAATGTGTTTTTATGTGAAATATATTCTACCTGAATTCTCAACTTAGGAAATATATGAAATGATACAAAAAGAAAATATTGAATCAGAATAATATTCTACCACGTCTTACAGAGCTATTAAAGAATATCTGCAACATTCATTAAAATCAATTTTAATGAGATTAAGGCCTATCTTTATGATTACAAGAAGGCATAAATTTATCATGAAACTTTCTAACCTAGAGTTTCTGACCTCCAAAATATTGCATAGATTATTTGTGGTAAATCTAATATTGAATCAGCAAGCTAGATTCTATTTATGGAAAAAAAAAACTTGGGAAAAAATATATAAACATCACCAAACTACGTCTTCCATATTGACTTTTCTCTCTGCTGACCTGTTTCTGACATTGTTTATATACAATGGTGTAAGATTTCATGAAGTTAAGCTAAACAAAGCATCAAGTGAAAAACTCCACATGACTTTTATAGTCAAATGCAGGCAGCACATGCTATTTTCAAGTTCCTATTTAAAAAGGGGACCTCATGCAATAAATGTCTCATCCAAACCAGCAGCACTTGGCTCAGTAAGAAATAGACTGACTCAAGAAGAAAGCTTCTTTTCCAGGTAATTTCATAGAGTAGAAGTATTTCTAAAAGCAACATGAAAAACAAATTAAGTAAGGAAGGACATATAATTAGGTAAATAATTGTAGTAATAACTAATTCTATTTGATGTTTACTCTATGCCAGGTTATATACATTTTCTCTTTTAATTCTTACAGCTCTATACAGGGAGTGAAATTATTATTTTCACTTTATAGACAGGGAACTGATGAGGGAGTTGCTATATATAGACTAAGCTTATTCTACAAGTGAGAGGTTGAACCAGAATTTACTTATTTAACTTTTTAAAATATACTTTATTTTAGAGATCTGGGGTACAATTCAGGATTAGGTATACAGATAGTTTGGGCCTCCCTTTGGTCTCACTTTGCCTGGTTTGACATCAGGTACCCTTATTGATGCTGTGTTCCCCTCTACATCCTGGCAGTAACCAATTACTGCCAGTTACTTTCTTATAGTATTATGTAAGCCAGAATTTAAATCTAAGTCAGTTCAACTCTATATCCCAAGTTCTAGAGTCAAATGTATACTATTATGATAAAACCAACCAAACAAAAAACCTAGCTAAAAACAATTATATTTGTAAAAGTTCAGTTATGGTATATAATAATCTGCACAGGAATAATATACATTTAAAAGTAGATTGAGAAAGTTTCTGACCTATAATAAGCATTAGTAACACTTAAGTAATAATGTTTTACTCCACAACATAAACTTACATGAAATTTAAGGGCATATTATACCTAAGAGATGAGGATTTCCATTTTTTAAACGTTTTCACCAAGGTTACCTAGATTATTTGTTTCCATGTGAATTGTCCAGTTATATTATATATGTATATGTAAATAATACAAATGAGTCATACCTCATATTTCTAAAATTTAGAAATATTAGAAGTAATTGTTGGTGGATATATTATATTACTCTTTATATGTAAAATTGAAACTATTGACCAAAAGTATTATGACCTGTACTTATATTGTTTTATTTTCCATTAGGGGGAATGAGTTGGTAGTAATCTAAACATTTACTCTCAAGATTCCATTTATATTATCATTTAAAAAATATATTTATAAGACAGTGGATAAGGTTTCTGACAGGACGTAAAGAATTAGTTCAGGAAGCTAAAGGGTTACATCTGGTTAGGAGTAAAATGTACCTTGAAATAAAGCCAGTTTTCCATGCACCTGGTCCTAACTTTTTAACAGGCCAGAACCATGTTTTTAATTGTTAATGTTCATACAAATCACCTGAGAATCTTGATAAATGCAAATCCTGATTCTCCTGATTCATAAGGGATAGGTGGGTCTGAGATTCTGTCTAACAGGTTTCCTGGTAATACTAGTGTTTCATGGGTCACATATGCAGCCTCTGGCTGTATGCAGGAGACACTAAATTGTCTTATTTTCTGGAAAAATTCTCTTCTCCCTTCATTCATGCTGGTAACGTGGCAGCCACCACAATCACATTTGTTCTTTATTCACACCCCACGAACAAGCCCTGAACTCAACCAATCAGTCCCTTTGTCAAATATTGGGAACTGAACCCCAGAGAGGGTCAATTTAGTATTTCTCAATTACCTCCTGACTTTACCTAAATTCCAGAGAAAGTGTTAGTAATTTTCCATCTATGAGACTGAAAAAAGGAAAAACAAACAAACAAAAAATCTTCTGCAATGATGGGGAAAAATAAAGCATGACAAACAGAAGCAGACATAAGAGGCAGCTAGGAAAGGAACCTAATGGATTCTTTAGTGTTTCAAATCTAGATGTATTCCTGAGCCCAGGTATATTGCTGCCCTAATAGATTATCTTTTTGCTCAAGCTGGGTGGATTTCTATTTTATACAACCTAAGGAGACCTAACTTTATACTCTAAAGTGTAATTTTTTTTGTTTCTAGACGGTTAAAAGCAGATGAGATTGAGATCCATAATCACAGCCTCCTTTATGTAAAGTGCTAAGAAGGAATAAGTATGTATATCATAATATATACTACACATGTGCACATTTTTGCATCAAATACATTATGTCAGTACATCTGTTAGTTTAGAATTTGCTTCTAAATAAATAACAGATAACAATCAGTAAATTTACAGATGTGCAATGATAGAAAAATCTATTAAGTGACATATTAGAGTGAATATTACATTTCCATAAGCTAAACAGACTTTCTTTTAGAAAAACGTATGCATTTTCCTTTGAGAAACTCAATAGTTAATTACTATGATGAGAAATCTTATATTCTATATGTTTGCTGATTGCTAACAAAGGTGCCAGAATGTCATTCTCCTTTAGATAAAGATGTTTAAAACTACTCTGGTGCTTAAATTATTATTCACAGTATCTATTCACATTTTTACTGCTTAAAAGTTTGGGCTGATTAAGCAAAATGTTTACAAATAAGCAATGACATAAAAACATCTCCAGTTTTTGGGCTCTTGCCAAAATCAGCTTCCTGTAAACAACCAATGATGAATTTTATAATGAAATAGCTAATAAACCCATCTAACCTTAAATCTTCAAACGAATTCATGCATTTTAGCAATCAGATCATTTCACAAAACAGGTGTTGTAAAGCTATCGTAGAAACTAGAATCTTGAGGAAATATCAAATTTCATATTCCTCAATTTTTAGACTAACTGTAACATACACTCAAATCATATATATTTGTTAATCATAAACATGTCAATTACATTGTTGGGATAAATGAACAATATTAACGTCGAGGAGCAAGTCTACATACACAATTGGCTTTGAGATATAGTAACTATAGGCTGGTTGTCAAGTGAATTTGCGGTCAAAATGTACATTGTACAGTTAACTGATAAAAATGTGTTATAAATTTACAGTATGTTGGAGATTGGTAGTACTTCCAGGGATCTTGAAAAAGTGAAATTCTTCTCTAGTGGAGCAAATCTTCATTCTAGAATTCAAAGAATTTCCGTGAATAATTTCTTCTCAAAACATGAGCAGTTCTAAGAAAGAAAAACATCAAAAATACTTGAGGAAATAAGATATTATATGCAAGAGCCAGCAAAAACAAAAACAAAGAAAGAAAAAACTGGACAGTAGAAATGGACCTTAGACCTTAAATTCATCCTGCATTTCCATTATTAGACCAAAAAGTAATTATGCTAGCTAGAGTTAAAAAAAAGAACAAGGTTGGCCAGACTCGGTGGCTCAGTCTGTAATCCCAGCACCTTGGGAGGTCCATGCAAGTGGATTGCCTGAGCCCCTGGGTTAGAGAACAGTCCAGGCAACTTGGCGAGACCTCATCTCTACAATGAAAAAAAAAAAAAATGAACCGAGCATGATAACGCACGCCTGTAGTTCCAGCTACTCGAAGGGTGAGGTGGAAGGATCGCCAGAGCCCAGCAGGTTGACGCTGGGGTGGCTGTCAGTGTGCCACTGCCCTCCAGCCTGGGCGACAAACAAACAAACAAAGAAGGTTAAATTTACCTTCAGTGAACAGAAAACTGTAAAGCAAAATAAGGAAGCTTTGAAAGAAAAATACAAAAACAAAAAAAAAATATAAAAGTTGGTATGAGAAACTCAATGAATGGCTGTATCATCAGATTAACCATGACATAAAATTATAGCAAAATGGAGGAGAGTTGAGAATAAAATATACAAAGTATAGCACACAGAGAAAAAAAACCTGCAGAAACTATGACATTTATATGGTGACCTGCTTATGAATAAATTAATAAGGAAATAATTAATAAAGAAAATCTAACAGATTTCAAGTGAATAATTCAGACAGAGGTAAAAGAATGAATTAGTAAAAAGAATGGACAGAGTCAAGAAGTTCAATATATCATTTGTAGAATAAATTAAAAGGAAACCTAAACATCTTAATGAAACTGTAGAACAGCAAATAAAAAGATAAAATGTAAAAATTTGAGAGAAAAAGACAGGTTATATTCAGAATATTGAAAGATGAACACAACTTTTTTTTACAATAAAATGGAAGACAATTTCAAAAGACAAATCATGTCAAATCTTATAGGTAATAAAAAAAAAAAGAAATCCTTCAAACTTATTTTACTTCTGAATATACCTGATATGAAAATCAGAAAAATGCATTATAATAAAGAAAAATTACAGAAACATTTCACTCATAAGTATATATGCAATATCCTAAACAAAATTTTAGCAAATTGAATTTAAATGTGTTTTTCACATAATATACTTTGGCTAAAATTATATTCCAGTTAAGTGAGACTATATCAATATTTTCAATTTCACATTTAAATTTTAAAATTAACAGATTAAAAAAGGCAGAAAATGACCATCTACTTAGGTTGAAAAGAAATGTTTAATAAAATCCAGTACTCATTCATGATACATATATGTTATAGGGACATAAGGGATATCAAAGAATATCTTTAACCTTATAAATAAAATATGCTTAGGGTAACTTATTCTGAAAGGGAAAAGATTAAGAGTTCCCTTTATAATCAGGGCTAAGTCTAGGATGCAAAAAATTCGTACTTTTATGTGACATTGTATTAAAATGTTGTAACAGGTGCAAGAAGACAAGAAAAAAAATTGAGACCTAAAGATGCAAAGTAGGGAATATGTAAAAATTTACATAAAAAACTAAAGAGTCTATACGTTACACAAATAAATTAGTATTGACTGTATATAAAATTAACATTCAGTTAAATATCAATACAAAATATGTCAGTTGCTTTTTAATTATCAGTAACAAACATTCTGCAAACACAATTGACAGATAGTATAACTTACAATGTAGTCATAGAACAGCAAGTATCTTTTAAAGTGTTCAAAGCTATTAAAAGGAAACTTTAAATGCATTAGCGAGATATATTAAAGAAAACTTAAACATATAGAGTGATATACCATATTCATGGCTACAATGACTTCATATTAAAAATAGTATATCTCTTGATAGTGCTCATATCTAATACAGTTTCAATGCATAACAAGGTTATTCATGATCCATGCTAAGATGATTTAAAATTCTGTATTGAAGAAGAAAAGGCCAGTAATAGCCAGGAATAACAGAGAAGAATGATTGCTCTTCCAGCTAACAGGAATTATTATAAAACTATAACAAAATAATGTAAGACAACTGTGGAAGTAAACAAAGTCCAGAAATAGGATCAAGAACTCAGAAGCATATTGATTTTTGACAGAAGTGACATTTCATATCAGTAGGAAAAGGAAGGATTGTGGAAAAAAATGGCTATCCTTATAGAAAGATGAAATTAAAGTCACTTCACACTATATATAAGTATAAACTGCAGATAAATAAAAGATAAATGTCAAAAATGAATATTTTAAATACCTCATTGAAAAATCTATTTGAAAACCGTTTAAGTTTATGGGTATAAAAGCATGTATATTTACATTTTAAAAAAGAGTTGATCATAAATAAGACCTATAAATATGACTATCTTAAAATAGGTTGGTAGTAATAAAAAGACATCTTAAATCTAGTGAAAAATGCTAGAAACTGAAAGAAAATATTTCCAACATATATAACCAACAACATAGTGAGATGTCACCAAAACATTTTTTTTACATTTCAATATTAAAAACTTAAAAGGCAAAAAAAAAAAAAAATCAAAAGACCTGAAGGGATCAAGCACTGTGGCTCATGCCTGTAATCCCAGCACATTAGGAAGCCAAGGCAAGAGAATTGCCTGAGCCCAGGAGTTTGAAACCAGCCTAGGCAACTTGGCAAGACCTCCTCTCAACAATAAATCAAAAAATTATCTGGGTATTGTGGTGCATGCTTGTAGTTCCTGCTCCTTGGAAGGTTGAGGTGGAAGGATCACCAGAGCCCAGATGGTAGAGGCTGTAGTAACTGTGATTATGCAACTGCACTCAAGCCTAGGTGACAGAGTAAAACTCCAACTCAAAAGGAAAAAAAAAGCATAAAGAGAATTTCCACAAAAGAGAAAATTCATATGCCCATAAAATATTAGTAGTGATCCCAGAAATACAAAGTATGACCACAATGAAATGCTATTTTATATGCACTTAATTACTAAAATGTAAATGGAGGTGACCACTTCAAGAGAAGGAGATAGACATTAATCTAGATTTTCTATGGGACCAGAGGTTTTTTTAGTTGGGGGTTCTTTCTCTAAGAAAAAGAAGTAGAAAATAACCAAGAACAAATAAGTTGCAAATTTTAATATTTATTTAGAATGAGAAAAAAAAAATTACAAGTTTTAAAAAGCTGACAACACCACTAATACCATAAATCAAAAAAAGAAAACTCTTTAAAATTTTTTTCTTTTGAACATATCTGTATAATGTTATTTCCCTAAATATTTTGACTGCATAATTTTTTAAAATTGCTCTTCATATGACAACAATTTTACATTTTTTTGACAAATAGATCATTCCAATTTTTTCAGAGTGATTTATTTATTTATTTATATTTTGAATCGGAATCTCACTCTGTCCCCCAGGCTGGAGTGAAGTGGCATCCTCACGACGACTGCAGCCTCAACTTCTGGGCTCAGGCGACCCTTCCATCTCAGCCTTTCAAGTAGCTGGAACCACAGGCGTGCACCACCAGGCCCAACTAATTTTTCTGGATTTATTGTAGAGATGAGGTCTCACTAAGTTTGCCTAGACTGGTCTCGAACCTTTGGACTCAGGCAATCTTCTCACCACGGCCTCCCAAAGTGTGGGAATTATAGGCATGAGTTACCGCATCTGGTCTTTCAGCGTGATTTAAACTTGTTTTTAATATAGATAGTCTGGAAAAGTTTCCACTTTACGGCTTCTTACTAGTAATACCATGTAGATTTTTTAAAAGATGATTGTCAAATGTAGGAAAACGTCCCGAAGTTTATTTCATATATCAACTGAGAGATTTTATAGCATTTAAAGTCCTCTTGTACAGGAAAAAATATTAAAGAATGAGGAATTCATTAACTAGATTATTGTTGATAGCTTCCTCATGTGATGTCTTTATCTTATATTCATTAATGTTTGTACTTGGTGTCGCATTAGCAAAATATATATATTTCTATATGAGCAATGGCACCTGGGACTTATAGAACAAGAGACATCAGATATGCTAAGATATACTCCCATACACTGAGATGCATAAAGCATGAGATGTGAAGATACTGATGTACTTATTTGTAGAGTATCGGCAGATTATGCCCTACAACACACAGTCTAAATAATTCTATTGTGTATTTATAATAGTATATATCACTGCATGTATACTTGACAAGAAGAAGCTTCTGGTTTGACTAAGCTTCAAGAAGAACCAAATTCTTCTGCATACAATATTAAACATCTTTGAGGAAGAATTTCACACATTCATATGTTTTAAAACTTATGTCTGCGTTCATACATTTCAAAACTTATTTCCTCTCCACTCACACGTATTTTGGCGCCAGGTATTGTAGGACAAGTTCATCTGGCAGGTCAACCTCAGGTCCAAACGTTCTGCGACATGATGCCCGGTGAGTCAGCACAGCGACCAGTAGGATTCCTGGAGGACATTCCTACATCAACATGGCAAACGATAATTCAGTATCCAGGAATTGACTCGATAAACCATAGAAACATATACCTCTACACCTACCTATTGCCCTCAAAATTCAAATGGTCACTTCACTGTCATTCATCAGATAGGGAAGTATGATTGAGCAAAAATTGAGTGGAAAAAAGCAGCAATCTTAATCAATTCCCGTCAAATTGCTTTACACCGCAAAGTTAATCAAAACGCAAGACCAATGAATGTACTGTTGGGCTCTTTCAAGGGCCTTGCTGCTTGTAAAAGAAACATCTAAAGCTGGAAAATAAGGAAATTGAAAATAAAAAATGTTTTATCAAAGAAACATGCTGTAGCTGCATAAATATTAAACAAAATAGACCTTAATTCAAAAACTACAGTTATACATAATTTCAGGAAGACATTTAGTACATGATCATTTTAATTTTAATGTTTTATGTTCAGTTGATAACAAAACTTAAAACAAAATAGGAAAAAATAGACAAATTCACAATGAGGCAAGTAAAATTTTCTTATTACATCTCTATTGAGATACAATTCACATGATATAAAATTCACCAGTCTAAAGTGTATAGTCTAGAGGCTATTAATAGGCAGATCTAATTTCAAAATGTTTTTATCAACCCTCCAAAAGAAACTCCATACCTATTAGCGGTCACTCTCAACTGCTCCCTTCCCTCAGCCTTTGGCAAACACTAATCTAGTTCCTCTTTTGGTGAATGTAGCTATTCCAAATATTTCATATAAAAAGAATGATACAATATGTGATCTTTTGTTACTGATTTTCTTCACATAGCACATTATTTTTGAGGATCATCCGTGTTGTAGCATGAATCAGTACCTTATTCCTTTTCATGGCTAAATAAAGAATATATCACATTTCGTTTATACATTTATCAGCTAATAGATATTTATTTTGTTTTCATTTTTTGACTATTATAAATGACACACTTATGAACACTTTGGTACAAGTTTCTGTATGGACATATGTTTTCAGCCTCCTGGGACATCTGAGGAGTTCCCATATCATATACTAGTTGTAGATTTAACCTTTTGAGAAACTGCCAAACTGTCTTGCACAATGCCTGCACCTTTTACAATCCCACAGGCAAGGTTGGATAGTTCCAATTTCTCCACAGTCTTGCCGAAACTCGTTATAGTCTGCCTTTTTTTGTTGTTGTTTTAGCCACCCTAGTAAATGTAAAGTGACATTTCACTGTGGTTTTGATTTGCATTTCCCTAATGGCTAGTTATATTGATCATCCTTTCATGAACTGATTTGCCACTTATATATCTTATTTGGTGAAATATCTATTCAATTTGGTGTCCTTATTTAATTAGGTTATTTGACTTTTTTCTGGCTGAATTATGAATTCTTGACATTTTCTAGATAAAAATTCCTTATAATTTATGAATATTTTCTCCATTCTGTGATTGTCCTTTGACTTCTTTGATAGTATCCATTAAAGCACAAATATTTTTATTTTTCATGAGTTTAAATTTACTTTTTCTTTTGCTGCTTCTACTTTAAGCTAATCATAACTAAGAAACCATTGACTAACCCAAAAACATCATGAAAATTTACTCTTATGTTTCTTTAGAAGAGTTTTATATATTTATCTTGAAATTTAGGTCTTTGGTTCATTTTAAGTTACTTCTTATATATGATGTGAAATAGAGGAACAAATTTCTTTTCAATGAGGTTATCCAACTGCTTCTGAATCATTCATAGAATAGAAAAATTTCTATCTTCATTAAATTGGCTTGATACTCTAATAAAAAATCAGGCTGGGTACCATGGCTCATGCCTGTATTCTCATCCTTTGGGAAGCTGAGGCAGGAGGATTGCTTGAGCCCAAGAGTTTTATACCAGCCTGGTTAACATAGCAAAATCTCATTTCTACCAAAAAAATCAAAAACAAAAAATTAGCCAGGCATGGTAGGCCTGCCTGTAGTCCGAGCTACTTGGGATGCTGAGATGGAAGGATGGCTTAATCTCAGCAGGTTGAGGCTACTGTGAGCTGTGATCATGCCACTGCACTCCAACCTGGACAACTGTGTGAGACCCCGATTCAAAAAAAATAATCAATTCATTGTAAAGGTTTATTCCTGGAATCTTGATTCTAGTCCATTGATCTGTATGTCAATCCTTATGCCAGTATCACATTGTATTGATGACTAGCTTTGTAGTAAGTTTTTATATTGCAAATGTGAGTCCTTTAACTTTGTTCTTCTTAAAAAAATTTTTAGTTGATACACCAAACATTTCCATGTGAATATTAGCAACAGTTTGTCAAGATCTGCAAAATATATTTTGGGATTTTGATAGGAATTTAATTAAATATTTAGATCCATTTGGGAAGTATTGCCATCTTAGCTATATGTACACAATATATAAGTAATAAAAATAGGTATGTGACTCATAAGATATAGAAGATCTATGCATCATTACTCTAAATTAAATAAAAACACAGTTATAAAATGAAAACATATATTTTCAACACATATAATTAAGAACTCAGATATTGAATATATACAAACTCCTGTAAGTAATTTAGAAAAAGAAAGTGAACCCAAAATAAACAGTCAAGGCTAAAATAAGTATTTCATGTAAATGGATATCCAAATGGTTAAGTCATATAAAACTATTCTCATCTTACTTAATAATAAAATAATACACATTAATAAAATAATACAAACTAAAATAATATGAGAAAACAGTACATGGCTACCAGTCTAACTAAAATTGATTAAGAGAATACTAGTTTTGGTGAGGATATGAAACAATGGAAACATACACTGCAGGTACATTCACTTTTGAAAATAGTTTAGAATTGTCCAGTAACATTGAAAATATTTGGCATCATCTAGTAAAATAAAGAAAACCAAGATATTCTGGAAAATGTACATAAAAGATGTGTACTGTGGTGCTCAGAGCATCATAGGTATAATGATCCCAAACTGGAAACAATTAAAATGTCCAACAACAGCAGATTGGATAAATAAGTTGCAGTATATTGCCAAAATAGAATGTTCTACAGCAATAAAAATTAACTATAGATATTCTCCTCAATAAGGATGGACTTCTTGAACACACAATTTTGCAAAAAATAAATGTCACAAAAGTGTTCAAAATTCATTTTAATACACTAAAAATTAGGTAAAACATTATTATAATTTTAAGGTATGTACAAACAGGTTATAAAGCTGTAAGGAAGAGACAAGAGTTGAAAAAAAAGGATAACAACAAGAAGGCACATACTGTAAGTTACAGTAAGTATATAAGTTACTGGCAAGTTTCTGATTCTCAATTTGGTCATTGCTTTAATGTGTGTTTGCTTTGCAGTTATCCTTAAACTATATATTTTGGGTTTCTCTTGTAAGTGTAACATATTTTATAATTTTTAAATGTGTAAAAATAATGTATGGGGTAGTGCTAATCAGGAAAAGCTTTAAGAAGAGAGCTTACATGAAATCACTAGTTGACTGAATGAGAGAATACCAGTTATTTACAACCTGTTTTCAACAGATTTGCATTCAATGGAGTGACTTGAATGACTACAGAGTCATGGTACAGATAATGGGCTTGCTTCAGGGTCATATAGAAACTGCCTGAGCAGTATGCTTAATTGTTTAGTTTTATTAATTAAATATGTTTCCCATTAAATAGTTTTATGTTTTCTTTTCTTTTTTTTTCTTGAGTTGGAGTCTGCATCACCCAGGCTGGAGTACAGTGCCATGCTCACAGCCACCTCAGCCTCGATCTGCTGGGCTCAGGCGATCCTTCCACCTCAGCCTTCCAAGTAGCTAGAGCCACAGGTGCGAACCACTATGCCTAGATGGTTTTTTTTATTTATTGTAGAGATGAGGTCTCGCTGAGTTGCCCAGGCTGGTCTTGAGCCCATGGATTCAGGCAATAATCCTCTTGCCTCTGCCTCCCAAGTGCTGGAATTATAGGTGTGAGCCATTATGCCTGGCTGTTTTTATATTTTCTTAATCTCATGACTAACTGAGTGCAAGAGTAATTCTTGACAACATTTCTGCATATATATCTCATGCTTTAGTCCTCCTCAGTTTCAAATAATGGGTTATCTAGGAGATGCTTGATATGTATTGGAATTAATATTAAATTTGCACACAGAACTCTATTATGTAACTATTTTCTATCATCTAATCTTTTTTACTCATAGCAAGGTGAGATGGCCATGATCATCTGAAACTCTAAAAATTCCTTTATTTTAATTAAGGCTGGTCCCTTAGTGAATATGTCCTTCACGTCACAAAGTGACCTGCTGTCAAAAGCATTCTATTCAAGTGAGAAAAGGACATATGACATGTCATTCTCCTGAAAGTAGTGGCTCATGTATCCTGGCATGGGCATTACAGATTCAGTTCTATTAAAAGTAATGAAGTAGGAATGTCAGTACAATTATCTGCTAACGATTTGTGTCTGTTCAGGCTTTTCCACGGTTCAAAATAATAACTGCTGTCGGCTTTTAAAATTTCTATACAGCAAAGCCTGATCTTAACTCATAGCTGGAATTTTTTTTCCCTCTGGACACCAAAAGACCTGGAAGATAATTTTGGTCTCAAAATCAGTTACAAGCAATGAATTAGAAAGGATCCAGTTGATAGATTGAGACAAATACTATGTGTGTGTGCGCACGTGTGTGTGTGAATATATAAACACTTCCTGTTTACAAAATGTTTTTGTATAAATGTATACACTTCTTGCTGTATATACTTTTGTTTATATTGTTAACACATGGTGTTAAACATGGACCTGGCGATAGCAAAGACCTAGAGTCTTTGCTAGTTGTATGATTTGGGGATTCTTCAATTCTCTTTGCCAGCTTTCTCAAATATAACAAAGAAAAATAATATTACTTAGCTCTTAGGACTGTGCTAGCAACCTTATGCAAATACTAAATGAGATCAGACTTGCACATCATTTAGCTAACATTGGACATATAGTGCTTAATAAATGTTAGCTACAACCAGTAATAGTAAAAATAAAGAAAATTTTGAGGGAATTTTATTCCATATATATCTAGTTTAATGTTATTGATACTAATTATAAATATGTTTCTTTTCTTTGGCAACCCTCTATTATACAGGTAAACCAAGGCTGAGGAATCAATACAGAGAGGAAAACTGTAGACGGACTTCTAAGATAGATGGTCTGTAATGATTCTCACCTCCTGCAATTCATGTTCTTTTCTGATATCCTCAACTTGAATGTGGATGAACTTAGTAACCTGCTTCTAAAGAACTGAGTTCAGTAAAGGTGAGGAGATGGTACTGTCAAGAAGAGATTAAAATGAGGCTGCCATCTTGCTAGCACACCTCTCTCTCATCTTCTTGCTTGCTTGCTCTGGTTAGCAAACTGCCATGCCGTGAGTTACTCCACAGAGAGGCCCCATTAGCAAAAAATTGACCAACAGCCTCTGACCAACAGCCCATGAATAACTGAGGTCCTCACAGAAATGGACACTGTCAGTCCAAAAACCATGAGCAACTGCCAATGCCATATGAGTGAGATTGGATCTGTCAGTCCAAAAACCACGAGCAACTGCCAACACTATATGAGCGAGACCCATCCCTATTTGAACTTTACTATGACTGCAGTCCTGGACAATACTTTGACTGCAACTTGAACTAAAACATTCAGTCCAGCTTCACTTGGATTCCTGACCTACTGAAACTGTGAAATATAAATATCATTGTTTTAAAACAGTACATTTAAGGCAGTACATATCTAATATAAGGAACAAGAACTTCAAACCTGAGGCATGGTTACCAGTTTACCAAATGATCTCTATGGAGGAATTAGGGAACATCAGCTGAAGGCCTTTTTCTATTTTTATTTTTTGTAGAGAAAAGGTCTCACTATGTTGCCCAAGCTAGCCTTGAACACCTGGCCTCAAGTGATCCTCCCATCTAGGCCCCCCAGAGTGCAGGGATTACAGGCATGAACCACCACACCCAGACAGTTTAAGACCTTTATTTGTAAACTCCAAATGCAATTGTTTTTCAGAAGAGATTATGCTTACTCTCTTATTTTTAAAAAATATATGCTTTGTTTCTATTCTTTTTAAAGCATTTTCCCCCATAAAAATGAATCCAAACAATAATTATTTTAGAAACTGTCTTTGTACCCAACTGATGTATTTATGATATTAAAAATGACTACTTTTATGGGTTTAAAGTCTTTATAAAGATTTATATATGATTTTCTGGAGGGAAATTGGCAATAAAAAAGGATAACAATAGGATATTAGGCATTAAGCTCTGAAGTCCAGAAGCAAAGTAATTTATCTTTGTAGCTTTAGAAGTTAGCATAGAATCCAGCACATAGAACATATCACTGATTTGGTTTTTTTTTTGCTAAATAAGGCATTTTGTTAAAATGAAGAACTATTTAAACAGAGTATAGCTTTTGGAGTCATGCAAATTTTATTTCAAATGTTGTCTTTGCCCACCACTAGACATGTGACTCCAGGCAAGCACTTATTTTCGAAGAAAGTGACAATTACAGCTAAATTTCTCCCGTATACAGAAAAAATTAAGGAAGTATGTTGAGTGGAATGTAGTCTGTATAGATATTAAAACATTGTAATGATAGCAATTTTTTTAGCTGTAGTCATAAACACAAGACAATTATAGCGATTTTAAATAGATGTTTATAGAAAAAGAATAAGTAGACAATTCAGTGACTCAAAATTGAATGTCAATTAGCCAATCCAAGTACAGTTGGGTAATTTAAGCATGATAAACACGGGATTTCAAATAATTTAGGGAAACAGGATATTTGAATAGCAGAATATTCAAATAACAGGATGTTTATAAAAAACAAAAGACATGAAATACTTAAGAAACACATGAATTGCTATGTTAAAATTCTCTAAATAATGTAATATATTGGATAATATATTAAAAGAATAAATTAATACAAACAAGACCACCAACCTAGTTGAAATATGGTTGCAGGATACAAAGCACATATTTATAGAAAAATACAGATGATTACCTAATTCATCCATGAAGAAAACACAAATTACCTCTTCTTTCTTAAGTTCTTTCATGAAAGTCAACATAAATTAGGACATATAATTGTTTATTTGTTAGCCCCTACCAAAGATGAAACGTCATGGTATAGAAAAATGCAAAACTTGCGAAAATGCAAGTCATGGTATAGAAAAACAAACTCTGTAAACTCTCTGTGAGAGAATACAATGAACAGGAATTTATTGAGGGACATTTACCACAATCAAAATTAAGAATTCACATACCACTCTTTCAGAAAATTCTGAGAAGATTGCTGTAGTGGTGTAATATTGAATCTTCAGTGTCACATCATAAAAAAGTGACACAGAAGTTAAGATAACAAAACAAAACCTCACAGCTAGCAACTGCAATAAAAATGAATAATAAAGTTCTCCACGAACTCCAAAATACAAGCAGATGGGGACAAAAAAAACAATAGCAATACAACTGCATTGTAAAGCGTCTATAGGAAGCATCAGAATGAAGTAACTGGACATCTGAATGACCTGAAAAGAGGTAACCACAAAATTACAACAGATTCTCACCAGAAAACATTAAAAGAGGAACCTGGTAAGACACCACAGATAGGCACCAGGCAAAGCTCAGATTGCTGCATTTGACTTAAATGACAGCTTGAACCTGATTGAAAAACATGCAACTATTATAAATAATGATAGAAATATATACATATTGACTAGAAAGTTACTCATAATGTTAAAAAAAAGCAGATTACAGAAAATTATTTCCCCCAAGCAATGTTATTAACTCTGTATTCAGCAATACTCCTTTATCTGTGGTTTTGCATTTTGTGGTTTCCCATAGTCAACCATGGTCCAAAAATATTAATAGAAAATTCCAGAAATAAATAATTTATAAGCATTTCTTTTTTGGAGTCAAGGGTGTTACTCTGTCACCCAGGGTAGGGTGCAGTGACAGAATCATGGCTTACCACAGCCTCAACCTTCTGGGCTTAGATAATCGTTCTACCTTGGCCTCCCAAATAGCTAGGTACAGGCACGCACTAACCCGCATGGCTAGTTTTTAATTTTTTTTTTGTAGAGTAGGGGTCTCACTATGTTCCCCAGATTGGTCTAGAACTCCTGGACTCAAGCAATCCTCCCAACTTGACCTCCCAAAGTGCTGGGATTATAAGCATGAGCCACTACCCCCAGAAATTTATAAGTTTCAAATTGCATGCTGTTCTGAGGGCATAATGAAATCTTGTGCTGTTTCACTCTGTCCCTCATGGGATGTGAATCATCCCTTTGTTTAGTGTATCCACGTTACATAGTACATATGTATAAGAAAAAAATATGCTTGTTCTTCTGTATGGCTGTATAATATTCCATTTTGTATATGCACCATCTTTTTATATCCGGTCTATTTTCAGTGGGCAGTATGGTTGATTCCATGTTTTCACTATTGGGAACAATGCTGCAATAAACATACATGTGCAGGTATCTTTTTTGTAGAATGTTGGAGTTCTTCCAGGTATATTCCCAGTAGTGGGATTGCCAGATCATATGGAAGGTGAATTTCTAGTTCTTTTAGAAATTGCCACACTGTTTTCCATAGAGCTTGAACAAGTTTGCATTCCCATCAGCCTTGTAGAAATGTTCCTTTTGCTCTGCATCCTCGCCAGCATCTGTTGTTGTTGGTTTTTTAATGATGGCCATTCTTACTGGGATTAGGAGGTATCCCAATGTGATTTTGATTTGCATTTCCCTGATGATTAGTGAGACTGAGCACTTTTTCATGTGTCTGTTGGCTGCCCATATATCTTCTTTTGAGAAGTGTCTATTCATGGACTTTGCAGCAACTTGTGTGGATTTAGAGTCTATCATACTCAGTGATCTATCACAGAAACAAAGAACTGAGTACCACATGTTCCCACTCATTAGCACACACTGAACATTTACCATAGTATTATAAGAAAGGGATTGGCAGTAGCGGGATATGCCAGGGGAGTGAGGGGAGGGCAGATAACATTAATTAGGGTACCTGATCTCAAACTAGGTGAAGGGGGACCAAAGGGAGGCCCAAACTTTAAGCTTTACCTGCATGATGACCATTTGTATACCTAATCCTGAATTGTATCCCATATATTTAAAATAAAATAAAAATTTTTTAAAAGAGAAAAAGAAAAAATATAGCATACTTGTATATAGAGATTAGAGCTATCTGTGGTCTTAGGGATCCATTGGAAGTCTTAGAGCATATACCTCATAAATAAGGAAGGACTACTGTATACAAATTTAAGTCAGTGAGAATTATATAAACTTGTGTATGTATTATGTATACATGCATGTAAATATACATGTATGTGTGTGTGTGTGTGTGTGTGTATACACACAAGGTCATACACATTGGCATGTCCCTCGAAAGTTTTTGGAAGATGTGCACCAAATAGATACTAGTGGCAAGTTTTAAAACATGCTTTTTTTGTTGTGTTTATTTTCATGATTGTCTATCTATTTCTTCACTCAGTCATTTAACAAAATATTTGTTTAGCATCCACTATGTGCCATGTATTATTGTAGGTACTGAGAATATATTAATTAATAATACAAACATAAGTCACTGTCTTCCTGGAAATATAATCTTGAGAAACAAATAATATGCCAGGTAAGTAAGCACAAATTATAGTATGTCAAGAGAAAAGCAAAAACAAAAACAAACAAACAAAAAGGAAATGGCAGAGGGAGCTGGCCAAATTTTTAAATAGGACAACCAGGGAAACCCATACTGAGGTGGTGACATGAAAGTTTGTGGGAAATAAACATGGGGATTTCTTAGGAGGGAGCTCTGAAGCAGAAGAAACAGCAATTGCAAAGCCCTGTAGCGAGTTTATACTGTCTACATTTGAGGAACAACTCAGATTACAGTGTGACTGAGAGGAATGAGGACAGGGGTCATAGGAGATGAATTTGGAGAGGAAACTGAACACCCAATTATGTAGGGCTTTGTAGTCCTTAGTAAGGATTTGGTAATAGCTGAGTGAGATGGGAAAGACCAGGAAATGTTTTCCCATTGTTTTCAGAATTATTATTCTTTGGAGACTTTCCTCTTGTAGTTGTTTTTGTTGTGATTTACAAGACGTTGTATTGTTTTAATGTGAAAATAGTTGTGCAAAGACATCGGAGTTGTCTTCATTAAATTTGAAAATCTTATTATTCCTAAAAAAGGAAAGCATTAGTCTTGCTGCCAAGTGTCAGTAATCTCTTTGAGAACCAATGAAATAAAACATTGGGTCATTTTTAAATACTCATGTGTTTACCTCTAATAATCTTCACTGTTCTTTCTTGTAGCCACTTGCTAAAACTCATCTCTTCACCTATCTTTTTACCTGATTATACTTTCCCTGTTTGCTCCTCTTCATTCCAGGTGACAGAGATACATGTGTGTGGCACAAAATGTTGCTTTGGTGAAGAGAAATTCATTTTACCAACAAAAGATTTTACTTATAATCTATAAATCACAATACCATGCTAGTGTCTTATGTGTTACCTGAAGAATTACATCTTTCAGAAGTCTTCAGTAAGATGAAATGATACCATCAAGAGAAAAGTTATATCACATATCTGACCATCTCTCCCCTAATGTGATAGCAGAACACTCGTCCAAAGACCACATCATGGAGTGTTTACCATCATGGCCCTTGCTAAACCTTTTCAAGTACTGGTTCCTCATTGAATAGTTAAGCTTGGATGTAGACAACTTTTATTTATGAACCAAGAAAAAAATGAAAGATGTGTGCTGCTATCAGGTTGTTTTTTTTTTTTTTTTTCCTTGTACAAATTTATTAAAATAGAATGAGAGGCTGGGTTTTGTGATTTATGCCTGTAAATTCCAGTACTTTTGGGAGGCTATGATGGGAGGACAGCTTGAGGCCTGGAGTTCAAGACCAGCATGGACAATAATCTTCAGTAGGTTCCAGGCTAAGGATCCAAACTACCTTCAAAGACCACTTTTAGGTCAGGAGCAGTGGCTCACACCTCTAATTCCAGAAATCCAAGACTGCAGTGACCTGTGATCACACCACTAGACTACAGCAGGAGACCTTTCAATGGGTAAGCTGCATGCTTGCTTGCTGTGGTCACTGAGTCCTAAAAACAAAAACTATGTATCAATCAAGGCAAAACCATTTTGTGTGATGCAATGACCTATCAGGTTTTAATCGACGCATACTTTCCTATCTTTTGACTAAGTACTTTATTGCCATTTTCATAATGATTACAACCCTGAGAGGAAACTCTTCTGATAACTGCAGGCTGGTAATGAGAAAACATGCTGTGCAGTATCTAAATAATAGCTGAGATTTGCCCCACAATAATATATAATACATGTAGAGATTATCATCCAATGGAATTGTCCTGTTTTAAGCAGTCTAAAAGGAGACCTGAATTTGAACCTGAAGTTTGATGTTGAAATATAAAGCCCTGCCACTTTCTTTTTATGATTAAAGAAATAGCATTTTATTTATTTATTAAATATGTAGGGTACAATTCAGGGTTAGGTATACAAATGTTCATTATGCAGGTACCCTGTCGATGAGGTGTGCCCCTCCCTCCCCTGGCAGTTTCCCTCAACTGCCATCCCACCCCCTGTCCCCTGATAGTTTCCCACTATTGCTAATCCCTTTCTTATAGTATTATGATAATTATTCAAGGTCCGCTTATGAGTGAGAATATATGGTACTCTGTTCTTTGTTTCTGTGATAGCACACTGTGTAAGATAGACTCTAAATTCATCCAAGTTGCTGTGAAGACCATATGTTTGTCCTTCTTTATGGCTGAATAATATTCCATTGTGTATAAGTACCACATTTTTTAAAAATCCAGTCCAGCTTCAGTGGGCAGCATGATTGGTTCCATGTTTTTGCTATTGTGAATAGAGCTACAACAAACATGCGTGTGTAGGTACCTTTATAGTAGAATGACTTGAGTTTCTCTGGGTATATTCCCAATAGGGGGATTGCTGGGTCATATGCAAGGTTAATTTCTAGTTCATTCAGAAATCGCTACACTATCATCCAACTCTAAATGGATCAAAGACCTAAACGTAAAACCTCAAACTATAAGAATCTTAGAAAATGCAGGAGACACCCTTATGGAAATTGGAACTGGCAACCAATTCCTGATCAAAACCCAAATGCTCATGCTGTAAGAGATAAGGCAGAAAAAATGGTACCTCATCAAACTGACAAGCTTCTGCAAAGCCAAATAAACCATCAAGAGAGCTGGGAGACAGCCCATAGAATTGGACAAAATATTTGCCAACTGTGTTTCTGACAAAGACCTAACATCTAGGATCTACAAGGAACTCAAATGCACCACAAGGAAAAAAAATAGCATTATTATTACCTCTCCTCACCTCTGCCGATACAGGAAAGCAATAATGTTCACAGATTCACTGCTTTACCAGTTAGGGATTATATTTAACTAAATATGACAGAAATGTCTACAGGGGGATCCAAAAAAACCCACAAAATTATTTTTTGGAGGGTGAGCTCCTTGTAATACACTTGGCATTTGGTCCATCAGATCAAATGGTCAAGCCAAGTATTTATCTGGAAGTTCTGAGAAGGTTGTGTCATGATTTGCAGAAGGAACGCCCCCAGGTGACTGATTCTTCCACCATCCCAGTGCACCTTCTCACGCCTCTCTGAGAGTTCAACCGTTTTTGACCAAAAATAGCGTGACTCCCTTACCCCACCCTCCCTATTCACCTGATCTCACCATGAGCAACTTTTTTTTTGTTTCTTCGGCCGAAAAATATCCTCCAAGGGGAATGTTTTGCCGATGTGGAGAAGTGAAAGAAAAAATGGCAGAAGCACTAAAAGGCATCAAATTTGACGAGTTCAAAAACTGTTTTGAGCAGTAGAAAGAAACGTCTCGATAGTTGTATTGTATCAAACAGTGAGCACATTGAAGGTAACTAAGGTTTAACCATGTAAGAATAAATATAATTTCTTATAAATAAATTCCAGGGACTTTGGGGGAGTCTCCCCTTGTACATAACAATGACTGAAATAAGAATTAGATTTATTTTCTCTTAGATTAAAGAGGTCTAGAAGTAAATAGCTCAGGGTGGTACAAGAGCTGCCCAGTCACCAGGAGCTTCTGCTTCTTCAATGTCTCTGCTTTCTTTCTCAAGATTGTTTAATGGCCCAAGATGGCTGCAAGAGTTCTAGGCATCTTAGCCATATTCCAACAAGAATAGTAAAAGAAGGGTAAAATGACTCACTGCTAGCTGAAGCAGCTGCAGATGACTTCCCAGAAACACTATTAGTAATTTCCACCTACAGCTAATTTATCACTTCTCACCATACAAAAGGATTGGTAATATAGTCTTTCTGTTGGGCAAATGGTAACTTTAATGTAATATTAATGTTTTATTAGTAATAGTAATCACAGTTTACTTTGCTGATCTCTGCAAATATTGATCCTACCTTTCTAAGAGGAAAAATGATGACTGGGTAGGAAACATGCAGTTGTTTACTCACTAAAGAGTGAGTTTATTGTCACTCCTCTTCAAGAATTTAACTATAAAAGACAGCATAATTGAGAACTTGCTGATTGAGGACTAGGTTTAAAAATCAATGGATCATAGACTTAGTAATGGATCTCCAATGTTCTTTCTAATTTGATTTCCATCTTTTATATCCCATAATTTATTTTCCTAATACACATTTGGTTTATCCTTTTTTGAGGAGACTCACAATGTAAGTTATTAAATTAAAGCTTTCGCTAATCCTACTGTTAAAAAATGTGTTTAAAGTTGTTTAATCTAGTCTTTCTGAATTTACCTAGCCCTAAGAAACATCACCTTCCTATGCCCCCACACATAATATCTCAAAGAACAGATGTATATCAGAATAGTTTGGGAAACATTGACTTAAGTCATATAGTAACTTTCTTATTCTTCATTGCTGTAGAAATGTCATCATGATAGAGATTATTTTGAAGGCATGATGACTTTTTCTAAACTCTTTGAGTAAGAGATATAATATAAACACCCATTTATTGGAGAACCGCTAAGCTTACTTTGAGATTAGTAGATTCGCTTTTTTTTTTTTTTCTTTTCTTTTGAAGAACTACAGAATGGAAATAGCTATCCAAAAGCTTTATCTCCAGTCCTTTGTAGCTCAGTTTTTAACACAGTAAACTTTCTCTTACCAAGTCATGGTAGCTTTTGACAAAGAAAATACCTTAGAAGGATGTGTAAAAAAAAGTCCTTGGTACTTGTAAGTAACCCTCTTCTTCCATTTCTTTATGTTACCTTTCCTTATCCAAGTTGACTTAATGTAGTTTGGGGTTTCAGTTAAAGTTCTAAGTGGATTCCTGTAAGGTTTGTTACAAAGGACATCAGATAATAGCAACCAAATAAAATGTACATCAGGTCGTCTATCTTCTCATATTAAAAAATATTTATTGGATGCCTACTATGGGCAAGGTATAGTTCTAAGCATGGTGTTAATATTTGTAAAATAATTGTAAATTATTGTTTGGCTAAGCAGTTCCTATCTAGCAGTAGTTATGTATTTATTAGTTCACTGACTCCAATGGTGTTCTGTAACTTAATATGTAGTAGTAAATAAATATCTAATGGGATAATTAAATCTCAATAGGGACATAATTGCTGAATAGCATTCTAAAGCTCTGGAGACATCAGAGCTTCAACTCATTTAATCAAAAAAGTTTTATTATGTGCACAGACAGTTTGTATTTTCTCTCTAAAGGATGGTCTTTACAGCGTCTATTTTATGTAAGTCACATCATGATTTATTTGTAGCACAATATACTTAGTTACAACAGTCTTGAGAGTTATAATCCTTTTAAGCACTCCTCTCTCTTGAAAGTATTTTCAAACACTTTGGGCATGCAACTACATAAGCCCCAAGTGTGATTTAATCCTCAGTATTGTGCGTTGTTCTTGAAGCTGATATTCCTCTGAGAAAAGTTAAAGTATATGTTGATTTTGTATGTCATTAGCATTTATCTAGGATGGCAGGAAATGGAAATGGTTGATCATTCTATCACCTACAAAACTATAGTGCACCAAAATTATGCAACTGCTTTAATGTAAAGCCTATATACATAGACAAAGATATATTTCTTTTATGATAATCAACTTCCACAGTTCCAATATCTAGACTTTTAAATCTTGCAAACTTTAAATCAGGCATTACCACTTATTTCATTTTTTTAACTTAGCAAAATTCAATCTTATCTGTAATTAAATCACAATTAGACTTTAATTATTCTAATTAAAGATTTGTATCTTTTCCTTATGATACTCTCCCCTGTAGCTTGTTTAAATTAAATCTACTGGAAATAATAAGTCATTTCTTCTGATGCATGTCCAAGTCTCTGAGTCTCAGATTTGGTACACTTTAAACTGTTTCTTAAAAATGAAGCTACTCAATTAGTTTTTATTTTTGTCTAACTTTTAATACCTCTGGAAATGCTTCAAAAGAAAAGTCAGGACTTAGTAACACGTCTTCTGTTTTGTTTATTCATAAAAATCTCAGTAACCACTTCCACTGAGAATAAAACTGAAAATCTTAAAAACGAAAACACAACTCTGTATACATATGGGTCATTAAGTGGGAGAGACAGAACTAATTGTACTTCACTTCTGATGTTCTTTTTGTAGTTGGAAATCCTATGACATTTGTATGAGGATTGTATCTTCTCCTTGACTCGAAGAATGTGTAAGATTCCAGTATATGTGCATACGTGCTCCTACTGGAGATATGAAATTGGGGAAAAAATTTCTATGATTCTTCTTTGCTAGAATTGTGTATATATTATTTCACTTCTTTCTCTTCCAACAGTAGTGTGTGTGTGTGTGTGTGTGTGTGTGTGTGTGTGTGTGTGTGTGTGTGTGTTGGAAGATAAGATCAGTAATTCATATTCAAATAAAATGCTTTGCTGCAAAGGTATCTTGGGAGAAGCTTTTCTAATTTTATCTGGAAGATTGTTTCTAACTAGAAGAAGAATCCTTTTAAGTGGAACAGTTCTTTTATTTCAAGGTATGTATTGTGGTGGCGTGCATCCCTCAGCTGTAAGCCTTCAGGCTTGGTGAGAGTAAGGGCTTTTCTGGATATCTCTTGCTAATCCTGGATTAAACCTAATACCATTTTCATTTCTACCCTATGTTGAGAAAAAAAAATTTTCATCAAAACCAATTTAATTATCTTTTCAAGGACATATAAGTGTTTAGAAAAAAAGTATTTCTCTATTTGAAAATATCAAAGTTACAGAGTGAAATTGAATGCTTTGGTATGGGAGTGAATAGAACTAAACATTAGGTTCTGATTTTCTTATGTTTACAATTAAGGTTAATCAGGAGGGCACAGAAATTAATTGTAACCAATAGATATGTGCTACTTTGTTATATTGGTTGAACTGTTTGTTTCATGGTTGCTTTTTATTAACATTATGCTGGTGAGGTAAAAATGGAATTTAGTAAAGACAAACAAAGAGTTAAACCCAGTCCAATAGGAAACATGATTTAGATATGAAAGAGTTAAGTTTATGAGGCTTGCGTCTCAGGTGACATGTAGGCATACTAGGTATGCTGTGGTATTTTAAGAATCATGATAATACAAGTGTGCTTGTCTAGCTTCCTCCTCATACCAACTTCTGGCAAGACTTTGCAGCCCTAGTTGAAGATATGATTAGTAACCTAGGGTGAAACAATCATGGTACTCAATCTCTGGGGCAAAATTGGTCTGGAAGACTGAAAAAACCGAACAAGAGGAATCAGAACCCTTGCTTGCAATTAAAAAAAAAATTATTTTAATGATGTGGGGTGCAATTCAGGGTTAGGTATACAAATGTTTATTATGAAGTTACCTTATTGATGAAGTATGCCCCCCTCCCCTGGCAGATTCCCACTACTGCCAATCCCACCCCTCACCCACTGGCAATTTCCCACTACTGCCAATGCTTTTCTTATAGTATGATAATCGCTCAAGGTCCGCTTATGAGTGAGTACGTGTGATACTCAGTTCTTTGTTTTTGTGATACATCACTCAGTATTGTAGACTCTAAGTCCATCCAGATTGCTGTGAAGTTCATGATTTTGTCTTTCTTTAGGACTGCGTAATATTCCATCATGTATATGTACCACATTTTTTTTTTATCCAGTCCTCTTTTGATGGGCAGCATGGTTGGTTCCATGTTCTTGCTATTGTGAACAAAGTTGTGATAAATATACATGTGCAGGTGTATTTTTTATAGAGTGATTTGAGTTCTTCTGGGTATATACCCAGTAGGGAGATTGTGGGGTTGGATGGAAGGTCAATTTTAGATCTTTTAGGAATCGCCACACTGTTTTCCACATAGGCTGTACTAGCGTAGACTCCCACCAGCAGTGTAGAAGTGTTCCCTTTTGGACGCACCCTCTCCAGCATCTGTTGTTTCTTGAGTTATTGATAATGGCCATCCTGAATGGAGTTAGGTGGTAGCTCAGTGTAGTTTTAATTTGCATTTCTTTGATGACTAGTGAGGCTGAGCATTTTTTCATGTATCTGTTGGCTGCTCATATGCTTTCTTTTGAGAAGTGTCTATTCATGTCTTTTACCCACTTGGGTTGCAAGAAAGAGCCTTTTTCCACAGTCTCACGAAACTATTTGAATGAAAGCCCAAAGCTGCTTCCAAACATAAATGCCTATTAGAAAGAGGCTGTCCTGTTGCAATCCATAAGAACAGGTTACATCTCTTAAGTATTTGTTATGTGTCAGGCACTGCTCTAGGCACTTTAGTAACTCATGATTTTAACTCTACTGTCCCAGTAACCCTACCTAATAGACAGTAGTATTTTCTACATTTTATAGAGTAGGGAGTTGAAATATAGACAGGACTAATATAAGGGTGGGATTAGCAGACGCTGCATGCTGCTAGGAATGGGAGGGGAGAGGAGGGAGAAGGCATGTAGCAACACACTGGGTGTGTTGATATGTGCTGGTCCACTATTGGGGGGGAAAGGACCAGCTAGGAACCCAGACTTCATCTGTGTGCAATCTCTTTATGTAGTAAATTCCTGCTTATACTCCACAATTCTAAAATAAATTTTTTTAAAAATCACAAGACTTGTAAACTCAGGCAATTTAGGCTCAATGTCTGGATACTCAACCACCATAACAAAGGGAAAAAAATCAAGTTATTACACAGGGAGAAACAGAAATAAGATGGAGAAATCTGCAGTGTGCTTATTTTCCTGGTTTCCAATGAGCTCTGGCCTTACACTTTTCCTCCTTGATTAAGTGAATCAACAAATTCCATTTAAAGTACTCAATTCTATTAAAGCATTGTTTTGTATTTTGTTTAGCTTAAGCAAGTTTGAATTATGGTTCTATTACTTTAAAAAAAAAAGCCACCTGAAAAATAGTCTGGTAAGAAAGGAGAAACTAGATCACACACAAGGCAGGCATATTATGATAGGAAGGATTAGCCAGAAAAAAAATTACATAGGAAAATATGCTGATCACGGAATTCTGATCATGAATTAGCTTCACCATGAATAAGGTATGATCTTGAATAATTATATGTCTTCAGTTTATCATCTGTAAAGGGATCATACTAAGTTGTTTCAAGAGTTTTTTAAATCTTCTGTTCTGTGAATTTATATTATACACAGAAGAGACACATGGCTTACAGGGATGGGTGAGAATCCCAGTTCAGTGGAAGAAAATGACTAGAAAAAAACGCAGTTGAGAGTTGAGGCAATGTGCACCTGGGACTCCCAAGAAAAAGAAAGGAGAGAGAGAGGAAAGAACTAGCTGAAGAGTGAATCTCTAGTTTGAGTGAGAGAAGATATTTGCTGATTTATGGAGCAAAGAAACAACAGAAAGGATACAAACGACTTCTGTGGAACACAGAAACAAAAAGGGGAAAAACTAAGGCTAAGATTAAGCCTAAAACGAAGACTGAGAATTAGACTGATAAGAAAAGATTAAAATCAGAAAAGAGGTCCCAGTGAAATGAATGGAGCTTAGTTTGAATCTAAGGGAGACATGCTAGGGATGTGGCCAGATGGAAGTGATGATTGGATAGAGATAGACAAAAGAGACCTGTGAAAAATAGTGAAAAAGAGAAGAAAGTTGTTCTAAACATAACTTTATATAAGTGATGTCAAGCAAGCATCTAAAACAAGCAGAATGAGTAATATAATTGTTCTGCTCCCATCGTAGAATATTTTCCATTGTTGTACAACTGAAGTAGCTATCATCAAAAAAGGGGTTTAAGGATCTGGACACATCTCAAATATGGGTATTAGTTATTTGTGTTACCAACTTATGTCTCCAAGATGGCATATACATTGCACATAAGTTGATTGTTGTTACCTGTGGTCCTTTGCCCCTACCATAGCAACCATGAATACTCCATCAAGGCACTCTTACTGATACAAGATGGAGGTTTCTGAATACAATGTCCCAAACAGGCATTGCTAGTTGATCTGGAGTTGTCACTAAAGTTAAAAACTATTGCTCACCCTACTACATTATCCATGAAGGTTGTACGGTAGGTCGCTTAGGTAATTTTGATCTATTCATTCTATTTATTATTGCTAAAAATTGAAGGAGAAGACTGATGGGTGTGAGAACCCAATGGAAGTGATTTTTCCATCTGATAAATTGTTGCTGATTTCTCTCTTACTTTCCATGCAGTCCTCTATGCTATTCCTGTTTAAAGTATCTTTTAGGAACCACTATTATTTATTTACTAAAACTTAAAAAGAAGAATGTTTACAGAAACTAAATACAAGAATGGAAGTATATAGAAGAAACTAGGAGTATTATTCTGCATTTTCAATAAAAAAAATAAAGAGGAGGAGCATAGAAGATGGCGACAGGGCAACCCGGCATCTGAAGCCCTCTGCAAGGGAGATCTGCAGTGGGTCTCTGACTCTCGCCCCGGGGGGCTGGGGACCCCAGCATCGCAGCCTGCTCTACAGACAGAGCTCGGCAGCTGCCATCAGAACGACTGGACAGTTTTGACTGCATTCCAAACGGTCCCGCCACCGCCGCCCCTCCCCCCACCGCCGCTGCCGCTGCCGGCGCCGGCGCCACCACCGCTGCGGCCTCTGGGAGGGGTAGCATATTGCACCACGCGGCCCGAGGAGATCCACAACGAACTGCTTCAGGGAAGATCTGCTGGGATCGCTGCCACCTATCCTGCGTCCGAGACTGTCCTCCCCGCCCGGTGTGGGGCTCCTGTTGCCTGTTCGGAGGCAGGCAGCCATCTTGTTTCTGTCCGGCCCCACCCCCTCTGGGGCAAGCAGATGAGATAGCACCACCTGCTGGCGATTCAAGGTAACAACACCGAAACAGGAGAAACAAGCTTGATAGACATAGACCAAACTGCTGAAGGAAGGTTAATCTGAACTGTCCTTCACAGCAGATCAGGGGCAATTGACTGTAACTGCAAACTAATTTACCAGCTTGAAAAGAAAACTAGAAATCAGACCTGAAAGGACATTGGACTTAACCGAAAGGTCTCAGAGTGTGCTTCATTGAGTCTATCAGTCTAATGACTTAATTCTATTCCTACTGTATTGTTCCCTTTTTACTTTTTTCCTTTTCCTTTTCTTCTCTTTTCTTCTCTCTATAAACCATATCTTTGTATAGAGGAACAGCACACTAACAAGGTGGTTGGTTAGCTTGTATATTAGCATCACTATATGTTTTATTTTTGTTTGAATGAGAGTTGGTTCAACTAGCTGTGGGTATATTGTTTTTATCTGTTTCAGCATAGGCCTCTCTCTCTATTTGTTGGCACACTCATTTGTTTCCCCCCTTACTCCTCTATCTCTCCACTCCCCTCTTTAACCCAGTATCTGCTCCTTTCTCTCCCCTCTGCTAACCACATTTTATTCAGGGAGTAAACCTACAGCCCCACTACATGGACAGATCCCAGGGCAGTGGGAAGTGGGTTCCACATTATCCACACACCCGTCAGCGAATACCAGGACCTGCAGAAAGATTTTGAATCACAGCTCTCCCCTTAAATATATCTCAAAACTGCAAAAAGGACCACCTC
>NW_007246478.1:0-10727 GCF_000164805.1 Carlito syrichta
ACCTTAGAAAAGGAAGGAAATACTCTCATGGAAATCGGAACTGGCATCCAATTCCTGTACAAAACCCGAAACCCACAGGACTAAGAGAGAAGATAGACAAATGGGACCTTATTAAACTGACAAGCTTCTGCAAAGCCAAAGAAACCATCAAGAGAGCAGGAAGACAGCCTACAGACTGGGAAAAAGTCTTTGCCAACTCTAGGTCTGACAAAGGCTTAACATCCTGGATCTACAAGGAACTGAAGCGTACTGAAAAGAAGAAAACAAACAACCCCATTATAAAATGGGCAAAAGACATGAACAGACACTTCACAAAAGAAGACATTCGAGCAGCCAACAAACACATGAAGAAATGCTCAACCTCACTAATCATCCGGGAGATGCAAATCAAAACCACACTGAGATACCACCTAACTCCAGTCAGAATGGCAATTATCAACAACTCAAAAAATAACAGCTGCTGGAGAGGGTGTGGTGAAAAGGGAACACTTCTACACTGTTGGTGGGAGTGTAAACTAGTGCAACCTCTGTGGAAAGCAGTGTGGCGATTCCTAAAAGCTCTAAAAATTGACCTTCCATATGACCCTGCAATCCCCCTACTGGGAATATACCCTGAAGAACACAAATCACTCTATAAAAAAGATACCTGCACACGTATGTTTATCGCAGCATTGTTCACAATAGCAAGAACCTGGAAACAACCATGCTGCCCATCAAAAGAGGACTGGATTAAAAAAATATGGTACATATACACGATGGAATACTACGCAGCCATAAAAAAGAACAAAATCATGAATTTCGCTGCAACCTGGATGGAACTAGAGTCTATAATACTGAGTGACCTCTCACAAAAACAAAAATCCGAATATCACATGTTCTCACTCATATAATGGACCTTGAACATCCAATGCAATACTATGAGAAATTGACGGATGGCACTGGGAAACTATGGGGGGGAGGGGGATGGGATTAACAGTAGCAAATATCTGTCGGGGGATGGGAAAACACTTCTTATCTACAGGGTGCCTGAATGAAACGTCATTGTACACCTACCCTTAACTGTATCCCACAAAACCATAATAAAAAATACTGATTAATGAAAAAAAAAAAACAAAAAACTGAAATTAGGAACCGGGCTCGGTGGCTCAGCCTGTAATCCCGCGCTTTGGGAGGCCGAGGCGAGAGGATTGGCTGAGTTCAGGGGCTCGAGACTAGCCTGGGCAACTTGGTGAGACCTCGTCTCTACCATGAATGAAAAAATTAGCCGGGCATGGTGGCGTGTGCCTGTGGATCCAGGCTGAGGCGGAAAGATCACCTGAGTCCAGAAGGTCAAGGCTGTGGTGACCATGAGCATGCCACTGCACTCCCGCCTGGCGACAGAATGAGACTGTGACTCAGAAAAACCAAAGAAACAAAACTGAAATTTAAGAAGATCTGAAAATGAAATGGAGTTTATTGGAATGCTAGAGAAGAAAAGCCAGAAGAGACTGTCAGTGAAGGTGTGATGAAGAAACATCCAAAACCCACTGAAGTGACCAGATTTTATCTCTCAAAGAAAAAAAAAGTAGAATGCAGATGTAAGTAAGAAGGGTTTTTCAATTGTTTTGAACTCAACAGGATAAAGACTAAAAAAATTTCCTTGCAGCAGTATTCAGAATTGCATTGCACTGGGACAAAGGTAGGTTAATGAGGGTGAAGAACCCTTTAGTCATGATAGATGGATAAAGCCAGCTGATAACACCAGCTGTTAAATTTTTTTTTTTTCTTTTTTATAGACTGTATCTCTGATGAAGCAATTTAAATTTTATAGCCAGTTTCCCTTACTCAGAGTTTATACTTACCTCTGATTAAATTTAGAGAGAATGAACTGTAAGTAGTAGCTTTGATAAAAAGCCAAAGAATAAGCCGGGCTCGATGGTTCAGCCTGTAATCCCGCGCCTTTGGGAGGCTGAGGTGAGTGGATTGCCTGAGCCCGTGGGTTCGAGACCCACCTGGGCAACTTGGCGAGACCTCATCTCTACAATAAATCAAAAAAAATTAGCCAGGCGTGGTAGCGTGCGCCTGTAGTTCTAGCTGCTTGGAAGGCTGAGGTGGAAGGATCGCTGGAGCCCAGCAGGTCGAGGTTGTGGTGGCCAGGAGCAGCCACTGCACTCAGTCTGGGTGACAGAGTGAGACTCCAACTCAAAAAAAAAAAAAAAAAAGCCAAAGAATAATAAAGATATAGGCCGGGTTCGGTGGCTCAGCCTGAAATCCCAGCGTTTTGGGAGACTGAGGTGAATGGATTGCCTGAGCTCATGGGTTCGAGACCCACCTGGGCAACTTGGCAAGACCTCATCTCTACAATAAATCAAAAAATTAGCCAGGCGTGGTAGCGTGCGCCTGTAGTTCCAGTTACTTGGAAGGCTGAGGCGGAAGGATCGCCGGAGCCCAGCAGGTTGCGGCTGCGGTGGCCAGGAGCAGCCACTGCACTCCAGTCTGAGCGACAGCGTAAGACTCCAACTCAAAAAAAAAAAAAAAAAGAATAATAAAGATATAGATTCACATCCGTCCTTTTCTGTATGACCACAGACAAATTACTTAACCAATCTGCTTAGTTTATCTGTCAAATGGGATGAAATACTTTATATAGTTATGATGAGAATCAATTGAGATAACACTATAAAAGCTTAACACAATGCTTGGTATTTATGCTCTGTATTAACTAAATGCTAGCTGTTTTTGTTGTTTCCATTAAACTGACCTCTGGCCAGTTGGGAACTCTATATTGCATGGTTAATTGATAACTCTATATTGAAACTATTGGTATATACCAATTATTTATATTATTATGTATAACTTTTTTGTGCTGATTAATATTAGTTAATTCTCTATAATGCTTATATGTCATGTATCTTGTTAATAATCTATACATTCTGGCTGGGCGTGGTGGCTCACGCCTGTAATCAAGCACTTAGGGAGGCGGAGGCAAGAGAATTGCTTGAGTCCAGGGGTTCAAGATCAGCCTGGTCAACTCGGCAAGACCTTGTCTCTACAATAAATCAAAATATTAGCTGGGCATGGTGGTGCATGCCTGTGGTTCTAGTTATTGGAAGGCTGAGGCAGAAGGATCACCTGAGCCCAGGAGGTCAAGGTTGCAGTGGCCAGGAGTGTGCCACTGTACTCCAGCCTAGGCGACAGAGTGAGACTCCTATTCAAAACAAAAACAAAAACAAAATCTATAAGTTCTTTTGAGGAAATCTTTGTGTATGTAGTATCTAATACCTGTAGATGTATAATTATTTCTGAGGATGTGGGACAATAGATTGTGGCACCAACTGTTTTCCTTTTAAAAATTGCCTTTAATAATTTCACAGTCTTTTTTTTTTTTTTTAAGCAGGATTTAATGAGAGGACAAAAAAGCTCCCACAGTGGGAGGGGATCCACAGGGGTTGCCCATGTGTGTGTGTGTGGGTGTGTTTGTTTTTTTTAAGTGGTTCCTTTACTCTAAGATTTTACAATGTTTTGTATTAATTTTTTCCCCTAGAACACAGAGAAGTAAGAGCCATAATGGTTGTACTGATTTGCATATGAGAGAGGAGGAAGAAGACAAATTTAAAAATCATGTGAAAAATCTGCTCAAAGAAATGTCAGTAGCATTCAAGTAGATCAAAGGAAATAATGTTACAAAAATATTCCTTTAAAAAATCCATGGATTGGCTAGGATCGGTGGCTCAGCCTGTAATCCCAGCACTTTGGGAGGCCAAGGCAAGTGGATTGCCTGAGCCCGCAGGTTCAAGACCAGCCCGGGAAACGTGGTGAGACCTCGTCTCTACAATAAATTTTTAAAAAAATAGTGGGGCATGGTAGTGTGGACCTGTAGTTCCGGCTCTTTGGAAGGATCACCTGAGCCCAGTAGGTCAATGCTTGGGTGGCCGTGAGTGTGCCACTGTCCTCCAGCCTGGGTGACAGAGTAAGACTCCAATTAAAAAAAAAAAAATACATGGACTAAGTGAACCTGTATGATGAAATATAGAAGTGAGGTTTTAATTAATTCAAAATTAATATGGATTGGGAATTTAAGTCTTCCCACAATATAATGGACTAATTCTTACAGGCTCAGTAAATAGTTGAGTCCCCAAAGGGGTGCAGTTGGGCTTCTCTGAGTTGAAAGTCTATAGGAAGGAAGAGATAAATTGTGAATAGACCTTGAATAAAATGGGTTTGCAATGAGTGAGGGATTCAAGAGGAGCTGATTTTGTGTAAGAGAATAAAAGTGAATGATCCAAAAAAATTGAGAAAGAAATCTGGACCAGAGATCAAAGGAAGCTATGGAGAAAAATATAGGCTCAGTAATTGTTGTGTTGGTTGTAGGAATGCTCAGAAAAGATGACAGGAACTCCTGGAATTTGGATTGAACTTAATTTGACAAATATTACTGTGTACACATTATGTGCAGTTACTTCAATGAGAAGGAAAACAGAGTTCTTTCTCTTAGGAAGTGAATTATTAAGAAAAAAAATGAGAAAACTACACTCTTAATTATAAAGTAAAATATAAAAAATCAGTCATGGAAGAATAAAGCAAAGTGGGAATGTAAAGGAAGGATGACAGTCACATTTACCTCAAAGATCAGGTAAAACTTTGTAGAGAAGACTTATTGAAGACTGGGAGGAATTTTGGCAGGTGGAGATACAGAATATTCTACACAGAGAAGACAGTCTGAATAAAGTCAGGGATGGGCAAACAGCAGGATGACCTCGGAGAGTAGCAGGTATGCATGAAGAGTTTGAGAAAGATAGTTGTGGAAATTTAAGTGAAAGGAAACATATTTTATTTTATGCATTTTTTTTTTTGAGCCTGTTGTCCAGGCTGGAGCACAGTGGCACACTCACGGCCACTGAAGTCTTGACCTGCTGGGTTCAGGAGATCCTTCTGCCTCAGCCTTCCAAGAGCTAGAACTACAGGCGTGCACCACCATGCCCAGCTAATTCTTTTAAATTAATTGTAGAGATGATGTCTCACCAAGTTGCCCAGGCTGGTCTCTAACCCCCGGGCTCAGGCAATCCTCTTGCCTCAACCTCCCAAAGTACCGGGATTATAGGTGTGAGCTACCGTGCCTGGGCAGGAAATATATTTTAAAATACCTTGTATTTCAAAGCAAAAACAAAAACTGCATTTAAGTGTTCTCACCACATACAAAAAATGATGAGGACGGGAGGTCATATATTGGCTCTAGGTAGCCATTTTCCACAATGTATACACAGTCCAAAACAAAATTTTACACCTTCCATAATGTACATGAACTTCAAAACAACATTTTACACAATAAATGTATGCAATTTAAAATTGTCAATTAAAAGTTATTTAGTTAATTTAAAAGATAGAGAAGTTTTATTCATTCAGCAGATAATGGTCAACAATTTTTGCATTTACGTTTTTGAGCATAAGGGCAATAGAGTTAGAGCCACAGGAGAGCTTTAGTGAATTAGGAACTAGAAGAAAGGGCAGTGTTAGGAGGATAATGCTACAGTTCAGGCAAAAGGCCTTGAACTAAAAAGCATAGAGGCAGGGAGACAGTGTGGGATGGATTGTGAAGACACTGAGAAAGGAGAATCAAAAGACTTGACAATTGGTTGAATGTGGGATAGAGTTAAGAGGGTGACAGGATTAAAGATGACTTGGTGACGGTGTGCTAAATGCCTAGGAGACTGATGGTACAATACAAAATGAATAAATTTATTCTACTCTTCTCAGAAACACCCCAGGGAAAGAAATGAGTGAATATAAATATGTATCAGAAATAAACTTACAGTTCTTGCTTTCTCCAGAGAGCTCTAATTCTTTTCTCTTAATGTTCTGCTGTCCTTTAGTACTCTATGAACCAATCCTCTTGTCCTTCTGGCTTGTTAAGAGAAGAGATAATCCAGTCCTGTTTAGCTTTTAAGACGTTAACTCTTTGTAGATCAGAATGTGAAGGCTGTGTTTTTTCTCTATGCATGTTGTACTTGGAGAGGAGCAACTAAAACATTCCTCTTCACATCCACTTCTCAACTAAAACTAAGTTGAAAACACATTGGCTTCATGTGAGATTATAATAAATTTGTTGGTGTTGGGAGGATGACCTTTAAATCTCTCCCAAAGGGCAACAACAGTGGGAGACGTTCTGGAACCGAGATGTCTTTGAAGAGAGCAAACGCTGCTCCATTGGTGGGATCAATGTGCCTGCCTAATCCAGGTATACCAGAATCCTTTCAAGTAAAAGAATTCATATCTTCCAATTTGCTGTGACACTAGTTTCCAAAGCAAACTTTGGTTTGTAATTATGAAACAATAGGACTTGATATGTGAAAATTGGATGTTCTTAAAAATTCTGCATAGATGGTCAATGCATTCATATTATATATTACAAAATCCTCTCTTTAATGCACTGCTTGTGTGTACCAGGAAAGCTCCATTGTGGTTATTGCTATGAAGTTCAAGGATTTCCAGGAGAGTGAGCACATGGTTAATGGGCCCCACGTGACTTCCTTTAAATCCCATGAAATAATAAAATTAAGTTGAGAAGACAATTAGGAAGTAGAGAAGGGATACAGGACACGTAAATTTCCTAGTGAAAAGAGGAAGATCCAATATAATATTCTCCCAGGTCTAAGTGACAGATTTCTAAAATATAAAAGCTGGGCACCTAACATTGCTTTTTACCCAAGCTATTTAGTAATAAATCTTGGATTTTTCTCTTCCTTTTTTAGATGCTCTAGCCAGACAGTGCTAGGCAAAATTTTGAAGTAGACCAAGTCTGTATTTGGTGATCTTGCTTTCTCTTTTCTGAACCTCTGATAATATTTCTTCTTACCCCTTTCAGGCAAGCAGTTTCCTTTAACATTCTCATTACATCTTAGAGTGAATTAAGACCATTTGATATAGTTTTCACTGGCCCTAATGTATTTCTAAATGTGGAAGGCCATGTTTCATGTTAAAGGAATTTTAGTCATCAAAAAAAAAGGTGGATAAGCCGGGCTCAGTGACTCAGCCTGTAATCCCACACTTTGGGAGGCTGAGGTGAGTGGATTGCCTGAGCCCGCAGGTTCGAGACCCGCCTGGGCAGTGAGACCTCATCTCTACAATACATCAAAAAATCAGCTGGGCATGGTAGCGCATGCCTGTAATTCCGGCTACTTGGAAGGCTGAGGTGGAAGGATCGCCAGAGCCCAGCAGGTCGAGGCTGCGGTGGCCGGGAGCGGCCACTGCACTCCAGTCTGGGCGACAGAGTGAGACTCTAACTCAAAAAAAATAAAAATAAAAAAATAAAATAAAGACTTTTAAAAAATAAATGATCTGGAGTAATCAAACCCTTAGATACAGAAAGTGGAATGATGGTTGCCAGAGGCCAGGGAAGAGAAAAATAGGGAGTTGTTATTTAATGGGTATGGAGTATGAGTTTTGCAAGATGAAAAAGTTCTTGAGATTGGTTTCACAACAATGTGAGTATACTTAACCCTACAAAACAGCACACTTAAAAATGGTTAAGATTGTAAATTTTATGTTATGTGTATTCTATTGGAATTTTAAAATTTTAAAAATAAAATAAATGATTTTTTAAAGACTATTATTACTATTATATTTGTTATGTATTGGCTATTAAAAAATAAAGACTTAGCTGGGCTCGGTGGCTCAGCCTGTAATACCTCGCCTTTGGGAGGCTGAGGTGAGTGGATTGCCTGAGCCCGCGGGTTCGAGACCCGCCTGGGCAGTGAGACCTCATCTCTACAATAAATCAAAAAATCAGCCGGGCATGGTAGCGCATGCCTGTAATTCCGGCTACTTGGAAGGCTGAGGCGGAAGGATAGCCAGAGCCCAGCAGGTCGAGGCTGCAGTGGCCGGGAACGGCCACTGCACTCCAGTCTGGGCAACAGAGTGAGACTCTGACTCAAAAAAAAAAAAAATCCTTGTAGACAAATCCTTGGTTACATCCATAATTATTTTTCTGAGATGAATTACTAGAAGTAGAAATGCTGAGTCAAAGAGAATGTTCATTTTTAACGTCTTTGGTACTTATTTCCACAACTGTCCAACTAACCTTCAGAAAGTATCTACCAGTTTACACTTCTATTAGCAGTGTCTATTTCTTCTCATCTTAACATTTGGAGCTTTTTTCCCCAAAATATTTAGTTCATAGATAAAAATATGAATTCATAGCCGGGCACAGTGGCTTACGCTTGTAATGCCAGTACTTTGGGAGGCGGAGGTGAGAGGATTGCCTGAACCCGTGGTTCGAGACCAGCCTGGGCAAGTTGGTGAGACCTTGTCTCTACAATAAATAAAAAAATTAGCCAGATGTGGTAGCACACACCTGTAGTTGTAGTTACTTGGAAGGCTGAGGTGGAAGAATCACTTGAGGCCAGTAGGTCAAGGCTGCAGTGGCCACTGCACTCCGGCCTGAGCGACAGAGTGAGACTCTTAACTCATAAAAAAAAAGTCCCTTTAATTTACATTTCTTTGATTACTATTTGTCTTGAACTTTAAAAGTATTTACCATTGTGTATTTCTTTTAAGAGTCTTTGATATATTAAAGATATTAAATTTCTGCATGTTTTCTATTTTGGTTGCTGTATGTCTGCTTTAAGTGTATTTCCAATAACTGAAACTACAGGCGTGTAACACCATGTCCGGCTAATTTTTGGATTTATTGTAGAGACAAGGTCTCGCCAAGTTTCCCAGGCTGTCTGGAACCCCTGGGCTGAGGCAAACCTCTGGCCTCTGCCTCTCGAAGTTCTGGGATTGCAGGCATGAGCCACTGCGCCCAGTGAAACAGATTTAAGAAACTATTTAACAGCATAAAAAAAAACTAGAGGGAAGATAGTTTTATGTATGAGAACCACATTGTCTGAAATGGTAGCCACTAGCTACATGTGGTTATTGGGCATTTAAAATTGGCCAGGCTCAGTGGTTCACGCCTGTAATCCCAGCATTTTGGGAGGTCGAGGAAGGAGGGTCACTTGAGCCCAGGAGTTTTGACACCAACCTGGGCAACATAGCAAAACCCTGTCTCTACATACACGCCCATAGTAGTCCCAGCTACTCAAGAGGCTGAGGAGGAGGGTGGATCCTTTCAGCCCTGGAGTTCGAGTTTGAGTATGTGGTGAGCTGGGATCCTCCAGTCTGGGTGACAGAGTGAGACACAGACTCAAAAAAATAAAATAAAGTAAAATAAATCGTAGCTAGTGTGACTAAGGAAATGAATTTTTTTTTTTTTTGAGTTGGAGTCTCACTCAGTCGCCCAGACTGGAGTGCAGCGGCTGCTCCCGGCCACCACAGCCTCGACCTGCTGGGCTCCGGCGATCCTTCCGCCTCAGCCTTCCAAGTAGCTGGAACTATGGGCACGTGCTACCACGCCGGCTAATTTTTTTGACTTATTGTAGAGCTGAGGTCTCACCAAGTTGCCCAGGCAGGTCTCAAACGTGCGGGGTCAGGCAATTCACTCACCTCAGCCTCCCAAAGACGCGGGATTACAGGCTGAGACACCCAGCCCGGCGGAAATGAATTTAAAAATATATATATACATATATAGCTGGGTGTGATGGTGCATGCCTATGGTTCCAGCTACTTGGAAGGCTGAGGCAGAAGGATCACCTGAATGCAACAGGTCTAAGCTGCGGTGGCTGTGAGCGTGCCACTGCACTGCACTGGGGAAACAGAGTAAGACTTCGAATCAATCAATCAATATATACATGTTTAAAAAAAAAAAAGTAGAGTTAAAGTCTCTCTATGTTGCCTAGGATGGTCTCGAACTCCTGGGCTCAAGCCATCCTTCTGTTTCAGCCTCCCGAAGTACTGGGATTACAGGCATAAACCACTGTGTCTGACCAGGGAATGAATTTTTAATTTTTAATATTATATCTTTTTAGTGTTTCTCAGTCTTTCGTGCAATTTTAAGCAACTTTATTGAGGTATATTTTAGATATACATACCCATCTCAGTTGTACAATAACTTTTTTTTTTTTGAATTGGAGTCTCATTCCGTTGCCCAGGCTGCAGTGCAGTGGCAGGTACGCCCATGGCCACCCTGCGTCAACCTGCTGGGTTCCGGCGGTCCTTTGGCCCCAGCCCCCCAAGAAGCCGGAACTGCAGGAGTGCACTACCACGCCCTGCTAATTTTTTATTTATTGTAGAGATGAGTTCTCACCAACTTGCCTGGGTGGGTCTCAAACCCGCGGGCTCAGGCAATCCACCCGCCTCGGCCTTCCAAAGTGCTGGGATTACAGGCTGAGCCACTGAGCCCGGCCCTACAATTATTTATTTATTTTTAAGTTTACTAATTGTAACCATCACCATAAGTCAGTTTTAGGATATTTTCATCTCTCAATTTTATTTACTTTAAAGTTAAATTTACTGACAGGGCGCGGTGGCTCACGTCTATAATCCCAGCACTTTGGGAGGCCTAGACGAGCAGATTGCCCGAGTCCAGAGGTTCAAGACCAGCCCAGGCAACTTGGCAAGACCTCATCTCTACAATAAATCAAAAAACTTAGCCAGACGTGGTATCATGGGCCCGTAGTTCCAGCTACTTGGAAGGCTGAGGCAGAATGATCGCCTGAGCCCAGCAGGTCAAGGCTGCGGTGGCTGTGAGTGTACCACTGCACTTTAGCCAGGGTGACAGAGTGAGATTCCAACTCAAAAAAACAAAAAAAAAAGTTAAATTTGCTGACATTCATTTTAGTTACTGGAAATCTTTTTTTTTTTTTTTTTTT
>NW_007246478.1:10811-20352 GCF_000164805.1 Carlito syrichta
AGTAGCCGGAATTACAGGCATGCGCTACCACACCCAGCTGATTTTTTTATTTACTATAGAGATGAGGTCTTGCTGCCCAGGCGGGTCTCGAACCCGCGGGCTCAGGCAATCTACTCACCTCAGCCTCCCAAAGGCGCGGGATTACAGGCTGAGCCACGGAGCCCGGCTTGGAAATCTTTTTTGATGTAAGCTTAATAAAGCTTTCTTTTCTTTGTCAGAACTTAAATGAAAGAAATGAGACTTGTTCAAATGTGTGCCACCATGTGATTTACCTTTCTTTGTGAGATTTTTGTCCTTAATTCAGCATTTCTTCACATTCTCATAACTTACCATTCTTTGACCTCTTCTTTGTTTGTTTGTTTGTTTGTGTAACCACTTTCCAGAAGGAAATAGCAATCAACGTTCTTTGAGCAATGAGGATGTGAGCAGGGAGGTATGCTGTGAGGTTTTAGGTATATGAATATAAACTGAGATGACAGGAAGGCAGTATTCTGAAAGTGTAGTTGTGGAGTAAGTAGACAAAAGAAAAGAGTCAGTCTATTGGAAATGTCCTCCAGACATTAAGAAAAGTCTCCAAAATTGTGTTTAAAAAAGCCTCTGGGAAATTTTATATTTGAAAATATGTGGGCAAGGTAGTTTACATAGTATTTTATAACATGTAGATGTTTACTTAAAAGGTAAGTTTTTGCTGTGATAATAAAATAAACCCTAATAATGAAATGCAAATCTTGTCAACTAAAAAAGTACTTTGTTAGCTGTACAAAGATTAGCTTAATGAAAAATTACCAGAGGATAAAATCTTGTGCTTCAAAGTCAGAGGGGAACAGATGGTGAATGTGTTAAAGAGGGCTTAACCTCCAAGAAACCAGATTTAGGTCACTGCTGAGATGAAAATTAGAAAAGGAGCAAAGAAGACAAAGGAAAAGTTGGAGAAAAACATTAAGTAGAAATGGGGAAAAATTTTGAGAATGTAAGAAAAAATAGAAAGTTTTTCTGGGGTGTTAGTATTTTGCCCAGGCTGCAGTACAGTGGCTATTCACAGGCACAATCATGGTGCACTGAAGCCTCAAACACCTGAGTGCAAGTGATCATCCTATCTCAGCCACCGAAGTAGCTGGTACTCAGGCAGACATCTACCAGCCCACCTGGCTTTTTTTGTGTGTGTGAGTTGGAGTCTCACTCTGTCGCCCAGACTGCGGCAATCCTTCCGCCTTAGCCTTCCAAGTAGCTGGAACTATAGGCACGCGCTACCACGTCCAGCTAATTTTTCTGATTTATTGTAGAGATGCGGTCTCGCCAAGTTGCCCAGACAGGTCTCGAACCTGCAGGTACAGGCAATTTACTCACCTCGGTCTCCCAAAGCGCGGGATTACAGGCTGAGTCACTGAGCCCGGCCCACACCTGGCTTTTTATTTATTTTATTTTATTTTTTAGAGATAGAGTCTTGCTATGTTGCCCAGACTGGGAGAAGTTGTTTTGTTTTGTTTGTTTTTAGAGACAGGATCTAATTCTACTGTCCAGACGGGAGTGCAGCGGCAACAATAATAGCTCACCGCAACCTCATATTCCTGGGCTTAAGCAATCCTTTTGCTTCAGTTTCTCATCTCAGTCTCCGAAGTAACTGGGACTACAGGTGGGTACCATTATGCACTAATTTTTTTTTTCTCCGTAGAGACAGAGGTCTCACTATATTGCCCAAGATGGAGAAGTTTTTAAAATAAAGTTATTCAGCCGGGTTTGGTGGCTCAACCTGTAATCCCAGAGATTTGGAAGGCTGAGGAGAGTGGATTTCCTGAGCCTGAGGGTTTGAGACCCGTTCGGGGAACTTGGCGAGACCTCATCTCTACAATAATCAAAAATTAGCCTGGTAGTGCGTGCCTATAGTTCCAGCTACTTGGAAGGCTGAGGCAGAAGAATCGCCGGAGCCAGGTCAAGACTGCGGTGGCCGGGAGCGTGCCACTGCAATCCAGCCTGGGTGACAGAGTGAGACTCCAACTCAAAAAATTAAAAATAAACAAAGTTATTCAATTTCACAATCTCTCCTTGAAGGGACTTAGGATCTATGTTGTATAGGTCTCACACACACCCTATACTTATCTTTAGCAGTACCCGCAATTTGTATAACCAATTAATTGATAAATTATTCATTTAATACTTTATTCTAAAGGGAAGGGGCCGTGTCTATTTTGTTTACTTCTGTTTTTGTGGCTTGACATAGTACTTGGCACAAGCTTATTGCACAGTATATACTTAACGAATATTTGAATGGGTAGAATTTTCCTACTTTGGCATACCATGTAACATTGATATGTGTACCCTCTAGAATCAGACTTCCTAGCATCACAATTTTTTTTGAGACATGGTCTCACGACGTTGCTCATATTGGTTATAAACCCCTGGCCTCAAATGATCCTCCTGTTTCAGTCTTCCAGTAGCTGAAATTACAGACCTGAGCCACCACATCTGGCTGTAGCATCTGAATCTCGGCCTTACCAAAAACTAACTGTGTGACCTTAGGCAAATTACATAACCTTTATGTGCTTTAGTTTCTTCATCTTTAAAATGGGAAGAACGAAATTACCAAATGAGCTAATTCATGTAAAACACTTATGAAAGTGCTCTAAACTCATGGGCCTTTATAGATGTACCTGTGAATGCTAAAAATGACTATTTGTTATTAAGAGCTTCTCTGAACATTAATGTCTTTCAATGAGAAATAAGAATTTGTGACAATGAAAGTTATCTATTATTTTTATTATTAATATGAGTGGTCAATAATATTTAAAATCAAATACTGTTTGATCTCAAAACCACAAATGGATGTCATGATCTAGACTTTCTTTTACGTCTCTCACTTTTTTTCAACCTTGTGGACAAAGATTTTTTGCTTGTTTGCTTATAGTTTTTATTGTCTAAGCTTAGGAATTTGATTATTAAAAAAGATGAAAGCCAATATTGTCAGAAGCATTTATTTCTCATTGAAGCATATAAATGTTCAGAGAAACTCTTAATAACAAATAATCATTTTTAGCATTCACAAATACATCTATAAAGCCCCTGTACAGGCTACTGTCTCCATCAACTGATAAAAATACTTAGTATTTCCAGGCAAGAATTTCCATTTCCATTCAAGAGTCATTAAGATATGAGACTTAAAAACTAGAAACAACCTCAATGCCCTGAAGAGGGAATTGGCTTTTAAAAATTATGTTGCAGCCGGGCTCGGTGGCTCAGCCTGTAATCCCATGCCTTTGGGAGGCTGAGGTGAGTGGTTGCCTGAGCCTGCGGGTTCGAGACCCGCCTGGGCAGCGAGACCTCATCTCTACAATAAATCAAAAAATCAGCCGGGCGTGGTAGTGCATGCCTGTAATTCCAGCTACTCGGAAGGCTGAGGCAGAAGGATCGCCGAAGCCCAGCAGGAGAGGCTGTGGTGGCCGGGAGCGGCCACTGTACTCCAGTCTGGGCGACAAGAGTGAGACTCCAACTCAAAAAAAAAAAAAAAATTATGTTGCATCCATCGATTTCAACGCAATGCTGTTGTTAATAAGGATGAGGTGAACAAAATTGACTATATATCAGTAATTTGAAGAAAAACAGATGATAGACTACTAGGTACATTATAATAGTAATTAGACAAAAATAAATTCATATACATATATTTTTAAAAATTTGTAAAGATCTATACCAGATAGTTTTAAAAATGGATATTTTTGGAGCAAGAATCATTTTGAAACTTTTACTTTTTCAGTATTTCAAGTTTTTACAATAATCATATATTCTCAGATAAAACAAATAAGATATTTCCATTTTGAAAGCAATAAGGAGAAAAAAAACTCTTGAGAAGGTGTGTACCCAACCAAAGTGACTAATAATTTTATTAGCAGTGTGTAAAATCTTTTCTGGAGTATCTGTATTTTAAAGTCAAATCATCAATATATTCACTGGACGCTCCATTCCAAATTCCCTCATAGCTGAGTGCTGTGCCTCACACTTATAATCCCAGCACTTTGGGAGGCAGAGGCAAGAGGATTGCCTGAGCCCATGTGTTCAAGACCAGCCTGGGCAACTTGGCAAAATCCGGTATCTATAATACATTTTAAAAATTAGCCAAGCCGGGCTTGGTGGCTCAATCTGTAATCCCGCGCCTTTGGGAGGTTGAGGTGAGTGGATTGCCCGAGCCCGCGGGTTCGAGACCCACCTGGGCAGGTGAGACTTCATCTCAACAATAAAATTAAAAATTAGCCGGGTGTGGTAGCGCGTGCCTGTAATTCCGGCTACTCGGAAGGCTGAGGCAGAAGGATCGCCAGAGCCCAGCAGGTCGAGGCTGCGGTGGCCGGGAGCGGCCACTGCACTCCAGTCTGGGCGACAGAGTGAGACTCCAACTCAAAAAAAAAAAAAAAAAATTAGCCAAGTGTCGTGGCACACGCCTATAGTCCCAACTACTTGGAAGGCCGAAGCAGAAGAATGGCTTGAGCCCAGCAAGTCGAGGCTGCACTCCAGACAGAGTGAGACTCCAACTCAAAATAAATAAATAAAAATAAAAACGAATTCCCTCATTATGATGTTACCCTCTGCCAAAGGCTTTTGGGATAAAAAGATAAATGAAATGAAATGCTACATTATAGAGCTATCAGACAATCAATCTATTAAATATTGTGATTCACATATGTACACGAAGCACAAGATAGGGTCCAAAAATAAAAGGTTTAAAGAAAAAAACAGCACTCTCTTGTTATAGGGCAAATAATGACTATGAAATGAGTTCGAGAAGGAATGCAAAGCTTGAAGACTAGAACTAAGTCGTATTCAGCTTTGTGACATATCTGATGTTTGGGTCAGTATACGGAATATAGAAAGTACTTAAAAAAAAAACTCACTTGAAGTATTGGTCCATTGAGTAAGCAGCTGAACAAATCACTGTATATCTTTTAATGAATTAACTGGGACTTGAGTTGGGTTCTAAAAGAACAGGACTATGAAGAAGGACCACGCCATACGGCAGTGTAGTATCTTGCAGTGAGGACAGCAGGAGCCGCCTGGGCCAAGTGTCCTGGGGAGGGACTAGTCAGGGAATAACTGTGAATGAAACAATAATAATTTAGGACTGGAATACAGAACTATTATAAGATTTTAGTGTGGGAGTCACACAATAAAAGTGAACCTATTCTGATAGCCATTTATAGGATCAACTTGGGGGACAGACTCAATGTGGGAGAAACAGGATGAAGTAAAAATGTAAGGTCTTCAAAGTTATGTGTAATATCTTTCTCACTTTATTTTCCAAGTAGAATATGATTGCCTGTAAAAACTAGTTTTCATCAGCCAGATAGGTCTCCAAATTACAGAGCTCTGTAAAAGTTTTTAGTTTTTGTTTTTTTGAGTCAGTCTTACTCTGTTATCTAGGCCCACAGCCTTTGCAGTATCGACCTGCTGGGCTCAGGCGATCCTTCCGCCTCAGCCTTCCAAGTAGCTGGAACTACAGGCACACGCCACCATCACGCCCGGCTAATTATTTTTTGGATTTATTGTAGGGAACGAGGTCTCACCAAGTTGCCCAGGCTGGTCTTGAACACTGGGCTCATGCAATCCTTTCACCTGAGCCTCCCAAAGTGCTGGGATTACAGGCGTGAGCCACTGTGCCCAGCTCTGTAAAATTTTAAACAAGGAATTGTTCTGGATTCAACAGAGACCACCTCCTCACTCTCCAGTGAGAGATGCTTATGACATCCTTGGATGATGGGAGGATGCAGAGGAAGAAAGGCGATGATGATTATACTGTAGATCTCTATTTGACTTGCTGAATGAAGCAGGTAGATGATTTGGTAGGCTAGGTGTGTAGGATGATAGATAGTCTCCCTCTGACGACTTGTACAAAGTAGATGATATGGAAAATATAGAAATGTTATTCAGTTAATATGTCAGGTAAAAAGTAAATTAGGCATTTCATAGCTGTTGCTGCTTTTCCTTTCTTCTTCTTGATAGGTGGCTTAGAATTGGGAGAAAGGAGGGATGCAAAGGATACATTATTCTGGTAATACTTCCAAGCCACATGAATCCTTCTTCAAACAGAATTATTATTATTATTATTATTATTATTGAGTTGGAGTCTCACTCTGTCACCCAGACTGGAGTGCAGTGGCCGCTCTGGCCACCGCAGCCTCGGCCTGCTGGGCTCCGGCGATCCTTCCGCCTCAGCCTTCCGAGTAGCCGGAATTACAGACATGCGTTACCACGCCCGGCTGATTTTTTGATTTATTGTAGAGATGAGGTCTCGCTGCCCAGGCAGGTCTCGAATCCGCGGGCTCAGGCAATCCACTCACCTCAGTCTCCCAAAGACGTGGGATTATTACAGGCTGAGCCACCGAGCCTGGCCAGAATTATTTTTTGAATTAAAAACAAAAGATCAGGTTCAACTTTAGAACTGCAAGGGTGTTTAGAGTAGGCAGAAGAGATCAAGGGACTTCCTATACCTCACCCACCTTCTCTCTCTGTCTCTCTCTCTCAGCAGAGGATGTGGCTCAATTAGGTCAGAAGTTATGAATGTTTGTCATAAACATGATGTTTGCATTCTGCCTTGTGTTTTTCTCCTATTTTTGCATTTGTTTTCTCATCCTTAGTAAATTCTAAATTATCTGATAAACTGGTTGTTAATGTTTCTTGTATCCCCTCCACTTCTACCTCACCTACCAAAGAGGTGAACTGAAAACATGAATGCTATCTCGCAAGTGCTTTCCTTGCACCAAACACAGTGCTGGTTCATAGTAGGTCATGATAGAGATCATGCAGTAAAACTGAATTTTGGTAAAATGAAAGTAGGTAGTTTTTACTAACATCTTATAGACATTTTATTGTATAAGAATAGTAATAAAACATATTGGTTTTATTTTTGTTTACTTAAGAATGATATGAATTACATGTCAACCAGATCTCACAGCCTCTGGGCCTCTCCGAGTAAATGCTATGCAAAACATACAATAAGAAAAGACAGTCTCTCTACTTCTCCTGGAAAAATAACAATTTCCCCTGATAAATGAAAGTTAGTGATTAATTTAATATATATTTCAAACACTTTTCTTTAGGGCCTTGTAATAGGTAGTAAACAAGGGAATTAGAGAGAGGAGTAAGAATTAAACTTTGCCATCAAAAAAGCTTACCATCCAGGAGGGGAAAAGCAAAGTGTAAAATTAACCACAGTGCTACGTGGTAGTTTTAAATAAATTGCAACATAGCAATTGAGTTGAGGCTTCAAGCACTTGGAGGATATTCTCCCTCTGACGACTTGTACAAAGTAGATGATTTGGAAAATATAGAAATGTATAAGAAAGTTGGCTGGGCACGGTGGCTCACACCTATAATCCCAGCACTATGGGAGGACAAGGTGAGAGGATTGCCTGAGCCCAGGGGTTCAAGACCAGTCTGGGCAACTTGGCGAGACATCATCTCTATAATAAATCAAATAATTAGCCTGGCCTGGTGGCACATGCCTGTAGTTCCTGCTACCTGGAAAGCTGAAGTGGACGAATCACCTGAGCCCAGCAGGTTGAGACTGCGGTGGCCGTGAGCGTGCCACTGCACTCCAGCCTGGGCGACAGAGTGAGACTCTGACTTAAAACATAAATAAATAAATACGAATGTTTAAAAAAATCATGTGTAATTCCCCTAGCAGGAGCAAATCATTATTCATATTTTATTATATCTTTTCTTCCATGCTTTTTGCTTTTGCTTTTTAAATTAGTTTAAAGCAATACATGCATATAACAGCAATAACAAAAAACTCAGACAGTATAGAAAGAGATAACAATAACAATCTCCCAAAGGTAGCAGCTACTTTTGTGGTGAATCTGTCTGGAATTCGCAATTAATTAAAAACGAATGCCTAAAACTGCATCCACATATACACAAATCCCTTAAAAAGGTGTACAGATGAAATGACATCATCTAGACGGGGTCTTGTACCTTGCCTTATCCACGTAATGATGGATAAGATCTTTCCCCACAGCACATAGAAATCTCTCCCTTCTTTAGCAGAGCCGGTCCTGTTTCATTGGTGCACAGTTCCTATGCAGCCAGAGGAACGGGCAGGCAGTGGCTGGAGGGGTAGGTGGGAGACAGGCCATTGCAGAATGAGGGGGATTAAAAGGACCAGATTCAGAGGGATAGGCCAGTTTGACTGGCACGTGAGATATTAGAGATGACTTGTGGCCGTACTATACGGGCGCTGTAGTATTATAGGCCAGCACTTTATACTTCTTTTATTCTTTTGTATTGAAGAGGAATAGGAAAGTCAGTTGGTTTGAGTGGGATATGTGTTGTGTGAAGAAGGATTTGATAGGCTGAGAAGCGAAGATGTCCAGGAGGCCGGTGAACTAAGAAGGGATCTGGGGTTGGAAAAACTGCAGGGCTGGGTAATTTTCCACACACGATAACAAGGCCTAGTCACCGCTCCCTCTCCATCTTAAGAAAAGTCCTTTCTTTATCCACATTGCACGTAGGCGGCTTCATTTGGCGCTTTTTCTTTTTCTTAGGCCCCGGGCTTGGGCAGATCCTTCGCGCCCGCTAACACCCCGCATCGCCTTCCCCGCCCCCCCGCCGGGTGCCGCCGGAATCCCGAGGTTTGGGCGGACCTTCTACTAGGCGCTCTAAAAGGGAGCAGGGATAGGACCCTGCAGCCGCCAATCAGACCTTCCGGATGCCCGGATGTGAGACCGTGCGCGATACAAAGGCGAGTTTCCACCCAGGGCTTCGTCCGGTACAGTGACCAATAGGCATTCCTCAGGCGATAAGTGACAGCAAAAGTAACCAGTTATAAACGAGTCTCTCTTACGCATGTGGAAATTCTCTTGCTTAGTCTAACCCACTGCTGATTGTGACTGGGCAGAATTGTGAAGAGCGGTAGAACTGTCTAATTAGAAGCAGGAGCGAGGAAACGTATAGCCAATAGGAAGAGTCTTAGGAATAGGGCGGGGTCTAGGCCTTCGCCTCGGCGGCAGAGGAGGCTCGGGGGCCATTTTGTGAAGAGACGACTGAGCGGTTGGTGCTGCGTTGCCGGTCTCCAGCAGCAGTCGGCTTCTCCACGAAGAACCCGGGAGTAGGAGACTCAAAATCTTCTCTCCCTCTCCCCTCCTGGTAAGTGGAGGGAATAGACTCAGGGGAGGCGCTGGGTTCCTGGGGAAATGCGAGGAAGTGTGGGAGAGAGGACGAGGGCACCCTTCCCCCAACCAGGCCCGCGTTTATTCCGTTTGCATTGGGGGATTAGACCTGAAGCGGGAGAGAGTTTTACAGGCCTCAGCCGCTGCGTAGATTTAACCTGGTGTCCTCTAGGCCACAGTCGGCAAGGGAAAAAAATTTTTTTTTTTCTTTCTTTGCTCTCCTGTGTTAACGCCTGCTTTTCCTTTCGTTTTCGACGACCGTGAGGACTCCGAGAAAGATCATGAAAGTGAAGATCGCGATGCTCATTAATGTAGTTGAAGTTAATGTGCGCCGATGTCTTCTATTGCCGCCATTATCTTAAATGTAAAAAAATGGGGGGGGGGGGGGGGGG
>NW_007246478.1:20447-34724 GCF_000164805.1 Carlito syrichta
CGTGGCTTTACATCGCGGAGCGTGCCGCATGGCCTGAGCGCAAATATTTTAACAATAGATTTATATCTTATCGCTTTTTATTTTATTATTTTCTATACGCAAACGGTGGATCGCGAAGTGATTTTTTTGCTTGTAAAAGGAAATAATTGTAATCTAACTGTATTAACTAATAATTAAAGCTGACTTTTTTATCTGCAGGTTACAAAACACTTGAATACATAAGTTAGTGGAACTTTGCTTGAGGTAGGTATTGACTGTCTTTTTCAGATAGAAACTGAAGCTAAAAGGTGTTGGTTGCCAGGGTTCTACTAAATCAGTAAAATAACTAATATGAAATTTGACCACTAGGTCAGTCAAGTGATTTTTCCGAGTTATTGGAATACTAGATTCTAAAAATACAGTATTGGAATCTTTACAGGAACCTGATTACAAAAAACCACGAGGTAACTGGAAATTCCCAAACTGCATTTAAGAAATGTTTACTTTTGAGAAATACTTTTGTTATTGACTTCCTAAGATGACAAAATTGACAAAATTTGACTTTCAGGATATTCTGACTTAATTTTTTCGTCTATCTAAGCTTTGGCAAAAACGCACAGCTCCATTTTATTAAACAAGTTATTGCAGTGCCTGCTATTTGCTAGGTGCTGAAACATCATTAAAATTTTTTGCTAAGTTAATAAAAATTACATAAATTTTAAAGTAGTACCACATTCACTCATCTGGGAAATTGCTTAATTCTCACATAAGATTTATGCGATTTTATTCACGGTGTGTTCATCTCACAAAAACTAATACTATCAAGCACATTTTAAACCAATTCTTTCGGGTAAGGAATTCGTCCCATAGGAAACCTATTTGATGGAAAGTAAAATAATGATCAACAACATTGCCGCTGCGCCTGCCCTTCCCCTCCCCAAGCCTAAACATTTTTATATTATACATAGGCTTAAAAACTAAAGTTTATCATTCTGCTGAATTCTCGGGCATGAGGTAAGGGCAATAATTGATTAATTAGAAAATCGTCTGTGTGTTAAAAATATTGTTGGCAAAAAATGTCAGAAATTAGTATTTAAGAGCCGTCGTTAACATCTGAAATTAATTGAAGGACATTTTACTTGCCCTTGAGGTATTACCTTGGGGTCAGCATGTTCCCAGGTAACAAAATCCTTTGAGTTAATAACAGGAATTACTTGGCCATGGGATTAATACCAAACCATTCTAGATGTGTTCACAACTAGATAAGCATTAGTAAAATTTTCATGCTGGCTAGAGGGAAGGATTTAAGAAGGATCGGTAAGTTCCCCTGACCTTTTCTGATGCTTGTGCCCCTCTTGGGAATATTTGGTGTATGCTATTCCTTCTGTAGATGATTTAAACATAGCTTATGTTGTAATTAGGTTTCTAAAGGGACTCACGTAGCATGAGACCTTGTTTGTTAGAAACTAGCAGAAAATTCCAAAGTAGCTAGTTCTAATCTTACAGATTAAGTGGTGAATATTATTAAGTCTTATAAATGGTGTTGGCTGGCAGTGTAACCGTTGAAAGGATCCTGGCCTAGGAGTTAGGAGAACTAGATTTTAATCCTCTCCGCTGATAAGAGTGCTTACATTTTTTTTTAACCTATGTTAATTTCTAGTTTCTACAACTTGTTATCAGATGGCTAAAAAACTGTATTATTAAAAGCAGTTTTCTAAATTAGAAATTACTATTAATAATTGCCTTGACAGTGTTTCAGTCTTCAAGTAATTTTATTAGTGGTTGTCTTTGAGGAGCATTATTTGATCATACTTAATATTTATGCTCATTCATTCTTACTGGGAACAAGGAAAATGATGGTTTTACGCATTTTAGATTTACTAGAGGGGGATGAAACTGGCGAGAATTAGAACTGCTACACCAGTGTAGCATAATTGCGGATGTTCTCCGGTGTTGGAAATTTGGGGTTTATAGAAGGAAAAAAATTTCTTTGGTGCACCTTCTATGATAGCTTATAATGTTCTTGGATTATTTATATTCAGTCAGGAGAACATTTGAAGGCTTGGTGCTCAAACTTGTTTCTGCCACAATACACTGGAAGCTTATTCAAGAATGAATTGATTACCTAGGAAATAGAGATTCCCCGTTTAAACTCTTCACAATGGTTTTCTACCAGAATCGAGGTCTAGTTAAAACAGATGGCTAGAATCTCCACAGCCAGGCTTTCTAATTGAGTAAGTTTAGGGCGGGGCCTAAGTATTTGCATTTCTACTAAGTCCCAGGTATGATGTTGATTCTAGGTAACTCAATCTGAAGAAGGGATCCACACCTCAGGCAGATTTGACAATCTAGGGATACTTCACTTTTGTAAGCCATGTCTTTTGAGTCATATCTAGGGATAGTCTTAATTGAAAACTTACAATTGGGTCTTTTTACAAGTGATAGCTCATCGATGTAACTTAGCATCTTGGAAGATATATTAGCTTCTTGACACCGAAAGATTTAAATGCTTTTTTCCCCCTACATTGTTTCTTTTTAGGCTTCTGTCTTGTAGTACATGTGCAAAAGATTAGTGGTTGAACCAGTGTTACGTATCCTGAACATTTAGACTACAGTGGTTAGACTGTGACTCCAATAAGCAAATTGAATGTTTCACCATAACTGTATTTTCTGAACAGTGAATTGAAGGAAATGCTATTGTTGTACATTTTCTACAATTTTGCATAATTATTTCCACAGTTTGCACACATTTGTACAATTTTGTACATCAGTCCAAGTGTAAAAGTTGACCTTGTTATGCCTAAACTGGTCTACTTTTTAAAAATTTACAATTAAAATTTTAGTTACGGTACCTTTTGTGTAGTCATTTATTTGTAGTTGGCTGAAGGAACACTTCTAAAAATCTCAATTAAAAGTTTTTTAGTTTACTGAAATTTGTAAAGAAGATTTAAGACCTTGTGGCTGAATATTGAAATGTGAGAAGCCAGGCTCCGTGGCTCAGCCTGTAATCCCGCGCCTTTGGGAGGCTGAGGTGAGTGGATTGCCTGAGCCCACGGGTTCGAAACCCACCTGGGCAACTTGGCCAAACCTCATCTCAGTAAATTAAAAAATTAGCCGGGCGTGGTAGCGCGTGCCTGTAGTTCCAGCTACTCAGAAGGCTGAGGTGGAAGGATCGCCGGAGCCCAGCAGCTCGAGGCTGTGGTGGCCGGGAGCATGCCACTGCCCTCCAGCCTGGGCCACAGTGAGACTCCAACTCAAAAAAAAAAAAGAGCAACCATTTTTTGCACAGGGAACTGCGGTCTAATTGGAATTCTTATCTTAGCTGATGAAACAACCAGTTGTGTATATTTTTGTGTGGTATTGTGTATCATTCTTAGAATTCATACCTTGGAATTAGTTATACTACTTGGTAAATAGTGGACCCCAGAAACACAACATTATTTAAGGGACATAATTTATCTGTTTTATGACATCAAATATTCAGCAACCATAGGAGTTTTTTTTCCATCTGTATATTTTTCATTGTGAGTGGAATAATGTGCCCCTTATTTAAAACATCTTTCCTCCTAACAAACTATTAGGTATTTGATCATTTATTGGTTTTCAAGATTAGATGAGTCATCTTTTCATCTTTACGGTAGACCATTTATCTTCAATCTATTACTCAGTAAAAATAGGTTTAAAACCTATGGATCTACTTAACTACCTTCATAATCTCTATTTGACATTTGCTCACTTCTTCATCTCTATTTGTTGGCCTGGTTTTTCTGTATTTTCTTGACCCAAACTGCTCATTATCAAGATGAATGTTTGAATTCAGACCCCTTTTGAGACCCTTCTGGGCATAATGACATGGATTTCATTAATTTATCATCTATTTGATGTTGAAGAATTATGGAGGCAGTCACTAGTACAGATGGTGACTGTAGAGGCTATCCCAGTCCCAGTGGAGTGTTATGCTATACCAAAATGTGTTAGATGCAGTAGACAGATACATCTGTCTTGGGGGTTTAGGGCACAACATTTCTGAGGAACTCTGACTCAATCTGTCCCTTCTCCTTTCACAGGGCAGCAAGGCGAACCCCATCCCTACTCACTGGAGCTCAGCTTTGATTTTTTAACCTCCCTTCCCCACCCTTCCAGAACACACACATTCCCATTCCAAAACTGATTTTATAAAGACATTTTAAACATAATGATGCAACTTGGTATGCACTACGGCAATGTACAGGTGTTTTTTTTTTAATTGTTTCCGAAAACGTGACCTGGATTTAAGATGTAATTTTTAAAATTTCTATTTCTATTTTTTCTGCAGCAGTTGGGTTAAAGGAGGAGGATCCTTTTAGCCTTTCATAAACTGACCTCTCTACTTCCTCGTGTATTTTTAAGATAGATTGATGATGTGGAAAGGGCTTTGCTTGTCTGCTATTGAGAACTTTATCCTTGCGGTTTTTGTGGAAACTGCTTTTGGAAAGAGAAAAGAAATGAACTTTACTGACTTGACATTTTTACACCTCCCGTTTTTCTAATCTGGGCTATTTTTATTTTTGTTTTTTTACAGTGAGATTTTTTTGATCTTCAGCTACAGTAAGTTATACCAATTTTTTTTTTACATTTTTCCTGACTTTCCGCTGATTTCCTTTTTATTGTTGTTACTAGTTACTATTACTTATTATAATAATACTTAATGATGGTGATGATGATGATGATAATGAAACTGATGATTTTTAACCGGATTAAGATCGAGTTTTTCTGAATGTTCGTAAGAATTTCTCCGACCTCCTGATTGACTTTGAGAAGTTTTGCATCTTGGGAGAGAAAGCGAAGGCATTAGCATTTTTAAGTGGATTGATCACGTAAACCTTTTCTCTCCCAACCCCACCCTTGCCCTCATCCCCTTCCCCACGCTGAAAAGAATTTTACTGGCTGTTAAGTCTGTGACCTTATTTTTCCTGATCTTTAACTTAACTGTTTTAGAGCATCTCTGGACGTCTGTATTTTTAATTTTTTTTATTTTTGTTTTTTTATTTTTAATCTTTCATTTGTTAAATTTTTAAACTGTGCTGCAATAAAATGTGTGTGGTACTACTTAACACCTATGATGGTGATGGCATTTTCCCAGAAAGCCATCTTCCTGTTTCCCTTGAAATCCCATCCTGCTTTTCCTGTACACTACCCTTCACAAACCACAAGCTGCAGCAACATGGATGCCCAGCCTGGAGCAGCAGCAGCCAGGATGACCTGGAGCCAGGGGGGCCTTCGGAACAGATGCACACCCTTCCTGGGTGATGGTAAGAGGTGTGAGGTCCACTTGGATTCATTACAAAGACTAGGAAATAAACCCATTTAAGTTTAGTTGATGTAGGTCATAGCCTCTGGAAGTGTTGGGGTTTAGCCTTTTGTTTATATGAGGTGTTTGCCAAGGTGGACCATCTCAGTTATTTGTAAACTAATGGAATAATACAATTTTTAAATAACTGGGCTGATTGGAGAATTTTTCATTCTTGGAAAGAGCAGCTAAAGTTTATCTCCACTTAGAAATGAAAATAGCAACAAGACACAAACTAATATATCAGGAAGTTCTTTTTTCTTAGATTATTGCAAATTAGCAAAAAAATTTCTGTTATTTAGAATATCTCAGGATTTGTGACATTTTTTGAATTCTACTTAGACTGTTATTTCATTAAAATTTAACATGACTCAAACCAAAAGAGATATGCTTGTAATATTAAAATGCTATCTCACTGGAGTTGAGGAAAGGTGATCTTTTTAACTTCAGTAGGAAAGGCTGTTTTACCTGTCCAAATCAGGAAGGATCTAGGGATGATCCTTTTGTATTTTTTATAGAGGTGGGATCTTGCTATGTTGCTCAGGCTGGGCTTGAACCCTGGGCTCAAGCCATCCTGCCTTGACCTCTCAAGTGCTAGTATTACAGGCATGAGTATTACAGGCATGAGCTGCTGTGCCTGACCTAGAGTTTTTTTTAAGGCATATTTAGTGCTGTTTTACACGGGCAAATCACATACTTGCCCCCATACCTTGCTCAAAAGTAAAATATGATAAAGTTAACATCATAAGGTACACGTACACTCAGCAGAATGGGAGAAAGCTAAAGTAAAAGGTCATGGAGGTTTTTTTTTTTTTTTTTTGAGTTGGAGTCTCTGTTGCCCAGACTGGAGTGCAGTGGCCGCTCCCGGCCACCGCAGCCTCGACCTGCTGGGCTCTGGTGTGATTCTTCCGCCTCAACCTTCTGAGAGCTGGAACTACAGGCGCGCGATACCACGCCCAGCTAGTTTTTTTGATTTATTGTAGAGACGAGGTCTTGCCAAGTTGCCCATGTGGGTCATGGAGGTTTTTTAAAGGAGGAATAGAAATCGTGGGGTTTGAGTCAGTCTCACTCTATAGCCCAGGCTGGAGTGTAGTGAAACTACAGGGGCACACCACCATGTTTGGCTAATTTTTTGATTTATTGTAGAGAGGTCTTGCCAAGTTGCTGGGCTGGTCTCGAACCCCTAGGCTCAGGCAGTCCTCTCACCTCCACCTCTGAAAATTGCCAGGATTACAGGCAATGAGCCACCTTGCCTGGCTTCATGGTTTTTTAATAGTTTCTCATTTTAATGTCTCTTGTATAAGAATGATTTCTAGCTTTGCTGCAGCTCTCTGTGTGTAGAAGCTTTTCACTATAGATTGTTTCGTTCCTTATTAATTTTACAAATTCATTATTTTATGGGTCATGTTTTTCTGTTTGAGGATATAAAAGAAGTATAATAGTTTATGATGATGTCTTAAGGGACTTGCAACCTAGTGAGGAAGACACATGAAGGAAATGTTACCATATGATTAGAGGTGTAAGCACAGATCCTATAGCAGTGTGCATGCCTATAGTCTCAACTACTCAGGAGGTAGTAAAGCAGGAGGATCCTATGATCCAAGGAGTTTCGAGACTATTTTGTAATGTGAATAATCATTGCACTAACCTGGGCAACATAGCGACTGTGTCTCAGGTACCTGACTGACTCTAAGAGATTAGGGAATGCTTTTAAGAGAGGAAATGTGCTGAACTGCTTAACTTAGGTTAAGAACAGATCATAAAAATTTGAATGCTGTGCTTAGAGTTTATATTTTATCCAGAAAACAATAGTGAGAAGCTGAAAGATTCTAAACTGGGAAGTGACATCAGATTTTCATTTATAGAAATATCAGCCGGGCTCGGTGGCTCAGCCTGTAATCCCGCGCCTTTGGAAGGCTGAGGTGAGTGGATTACCTGAGCCCACCAGTTCGACACCCGCCTGGGCAGGCAAGACCTCATCTCCACAATAAATCAAAAAAATTAGCTGGGCGTGGTAGCGTGCGCCTGTAATTCCAGCTACTTGGAAGGCTGAGGCGGAAGGATTGCCAGAGCCCAGCAGGTCGAGGCTGCGGTGGCCGGGAGTGGCCGCTGCACTCCAGTCTGGGCAACAGTGTGAAACTCCAACTCAAAAAAAATCCTATGCCTAAGGATACTTGTCCTCATTTTTTAAGTGGGTTTTTGTGTGAACACAATACATTGTGTATTGATGAGCAAAATAAGTCTGAAAAGGATAGTTGAGAACTGATCATACTCTAGGAAATTACTGATTATTTCCGTGATACTTTGTTGGGTCAGACATAATTAATTCTGATTTGGAAGAAGTAGAGCTTAGCATTACTCTCTTACAGATTTATGCTTAACGTTTGACTGTGTGTCTACCATTGTTAAACTTCTTGTCTTCATTTTAATCATCACAGCTTTGAGTACTGTTAACACATTTTAGAGCTGTGGAAATTGAACGTAAGCAATTTAAATAACTTGCCCCAAATTAGACATACCTAATAAGTGGTATAGCACAGATTAACCCCGAGAGTAAACCTGCAGATTTCAACACTTTAATCATATTAGACAACTTTAAACACCTTGACGTGTTGAGTCTTCTAGAAAAATAAATTACAATGTGGTTGACATCCCAAAGGAAAAAGCTATAGATGTCTTTTTTTTTGAGTTGGAGTCTCACTCTGTTGCCCAGACTGGAGTGCAGTGGCCACTCCCGGCCACTACAACCTCGCCCTGCTGGGCTCCAGCAATCCTTCCGCCTCAGCCTTCCGAGTAGCTGGAACTACAGGCACGCGCTACCACACCTGGCTTATTTTAATTTATTGTAGAGATGAGGTCTCGCCAAGTTACCCAAGTGGGTCTCGAACCCGGCAGTCCACTCACCTCAGCCTCCCAAAGGCGCGGGATTACAGGCTGAGCCACCGAACCCGGCTTAAATGTCTATTTTTAAAGAATCTTAAAGTTAAATGTCCTGGTTGATACATTTTGCCCTTGAATTCACAACACCTTAAGTGTCATGAAGATGTATGCAAGACAGTAAATTGTTTATTACAGTTTTGTGGTGTAGTTTTACGGAGTGTTTGATTGATAGCATTGTAAGGGGTGAAAGCACACTTTAGAAGTGAGCTTTCAGTCCATATGTGGTGGCTCACATTTATAAACCCAGTGCTTTAGGCCAAGGCAAGAGGAGTGCCTGAGCCCAGGGGTTCGAGACCAACCTTGGCAACTTGGTGAAGGCATCTTCTCTACAATAAATAAAGAAAAATTAGCTGAGCGTGGCAGCATATGTTTGTAGTTCCGACTACTTAGAAGGCTGAGGAAGAAGTATTGCCTGAGCTCAGCAAGTCCAGCCTGTTATGGCCATGAGCGTGCCATTGCCTGGGCAACAGTATGACTCCGGCTCAAAAAAAACCCAAAAAACAAACCAACAGCGAGATTTTAGTTTGAAACCAAGAAAACACTTCCTTTTGGTTTATTTATTTTTTATTTTTTTGACCAGGTGTGGCAGCTCACACCTGTAATCCCAGGACTTTGGGAGGCTGAGATGAGAGGATTGCCTGAGCCAAGGGCTTCAAGATTAGCCTGGGAAACTTGGAGAGAGCTCATCTCTATAATAAAAATTAGCCACACGTGGTGGCACACGTCTATAGTTTGCTATTTGGAAGGCTGAGATGGAAGCATTGCCTGAGTCCAACAGATCGAGGCTGCGGTGGCCAACCTAGGCAACATAGAGTGACTGAAAAATATTTGTTTAAAAAATTATTTTGTGGAGATGGGGTTCTTGAATTGTTGCCCAGGCTGCTCTTGAACTCCTGGCCTAAAGTGATCCTCCAGTCTTGATTTTCCAAAATGTTGGTTACAGGTATCAACAACCAAAGGGATTTGCCCAGTGGTCCTTTATATAAGTCTCATCTCAGTTGACTATTGGTGCCATTTACCAAGTGGAGTTCTCTTTCTTAAAATTTTTTTGCTTTGCTTCCGGATGTCTGTCATATGTTTCTGGCTGTTATTTCCCTTCTGTTGAAGTGCTCTGTTGTCTGTCTACACTCCTTGGGTTATTTCATGCAGTCTCCTGATTTTTATACCACCTATAGCTGATGATTCCCACATTCAAGACAACAGACTGAAATTCTCTTGAATGACATACTCGCCTATTCACTTAACTATATGACAACTCCATTGAATATCAAGTATTATCTTAAAAGTGCAGTACTGAGCTACTGCTCTTCTTCCCTCAAACCAGTTTTTTCTGCATTGTTGCCCTTTTCAGTTACTGAAACTCCAGTTTTCATGTCGCTCAAGCTAAAGATTAGACATCCTTGACTTTTTTTTTCCTGTTATGCCTCACCTTTGGCCTTTTAGAAAATGACATCAGCCGTTTAAACCATACCACCACTTATTGCCATCCCTTGGTGCAGTTTCAAGCTAATAATTTGTGCATTGTTATAATACATGTCTTTTGCCCCGGCCATTGTTTGTCTGTTCTCAAAATGGTAGCTACATTGAGTCCATTAAAATGCAATATTTGAAAAATGTTTCCTAAAAGAGCAGAAACTTGCCTAATGGCTGCCTATCTCGGCACTTAGTCAAAATCTTACTATGATAATAATAGTACATGATTTGATGTGCCACTTAACCTTTTACTGTCAGTTTACTGTGTTCAGCCACGTTGGCCTTAAGTATGTGTTGATCACCTTAGATATGGTTCTATCTTAGAGCTTTTCCTCTGAATTGTTTCTGATTTATTCAGAGTCAGGACCCTCAGTTTTTGAGGTTTTTCCTCAACAACCACCACCTCAGTGATGTCTTCCTTCACTTAACCCTTCAAGCTCCCTCTCCTTAAATATTTCTTAACTTATCACCAGCTCACCTATTACAAAATTTACTTTCCACTGTTTAAATGCATAGAGAGATGTTTGGAAATACTGTCAAACAATTAACACTGATTACCTCTGGGCAAAGAAGTGGGTTTTAGAAGAGTTGAAAGGAAACTTCAGCTTTATGTCTTAAAGACTGAGTATTGCCAGGTGCCATGGCTCACGCCTGTCATCTGAGCACTTGGGGAGGTAGAAGCAAGAGGACTGCCTGAATCCAGGCTTTTGAGACCAACCTAGACAACTTGGCGAGACCTTGTCTCTACAATAAATCAAAAATTAGCTGGACGAGGTGGTGCTTGCCTGTGGTTCTAGCTACTTAGAAAGCTGAGGTGGAGGGATCACTTGAACTCAGCAGGTTGAGGCATATGTGAGTGTGCCACTGCACTCCAGCCTGGGTGACAGTAAGATTCCTATTAAGAAAAAAGTGACTGAGTATTATAATAGTATTTTGCTTCACTTAAAATAGATGGCAAGACTTCTGATTTTGTGTTTGCTTATAAATAGCAGTCTTAAGAGTTGAAAACCAGCTTGCAAAACATTTAAATGGGATAAAAGGAGTCAGATTAGCATTTGAGGACATGAACTCTGGTGTGTTGCCTATGATAGGTCTGTATCAAGTTTGGATGACCATGAGTATTTTAACTCTTTGCACTCAGATGTCCCTTTGTGGGACAGAGATTGCTGGTGATGTTGTAGGACAAACTTCACCAGTGTAAATTTTTCAGAAATACATGTTTCCTTGAAGTTTTTCATCCAAATTGGATGGAAAAGCAAATAAAGAGATGGACTATATGCTGAGATACACATTTTTAAAAATCAGTTGGCAGGCCGGGTGCAGTGACTCAAGCCTGTAATCTGGGAGGCCAAGGCAAGAGGATTGCTTGAGCTCCAGCAGTTCGAGACCAACTTGGGCAACTTGGCAAGACCTTGTCTCTATAATAAATCAAAAAATTAGCCAGGCGCGTGGTAGTGGGCACCTGTAGTTCCAGCTACTTGAAAGGCTGAGGCAGAAGGATCACCTGAGCCCAGCCAGGTCGAGTCTGTGGTGGCTGTGAGTGTGCCATTGCCTTCCAGCCTAAGCGACAGAGTGAGACTTTAACTCAAAAAAAAAAAAAAAAAGTTGGCAATAGGTAGAGAATGTCCTTCCCTCCACATCATCTTTGAACAATAGACTAGGTAGTAAATTACATATTGTTAATGTGGGGGGAAGGAAATGAGACTGCATTGTCTGCTTGGGTAGAAAAACACCAGGTAGAAGAGGTCAAAAAAATTAGTTGCACAACCTATATCAATGAACTTGCAGTGCATGTTGGTGACTGTTTCACACGTTACTGTATGGTAGAAAAATATAACAAAATTTTGATTTTTTTTTTGGTCATAAGTTCCTCGATGTCCAAAATTCCATTGTAAGCCAATACCATTACAGCAAAATAATTGGCCGCAATGCCATACTATTTAATATGAAGTGATTTGTTATTTACTGTTGTGAAAAACTGCGGTCGATTTGCTGGTAGTGATCCATGAGATGTTTGTGAGTGCAAAGGGTTAAAAGTATTTCTCAAGTGAGAAGGCATTGCTGTTTTTAAGAGGTAGCCATAGCAAATTAGTGAAAATCTGAATCTTTACCTAATCTGATTCTGATTTTGCCAGTCTGAAATATTCTTCTGTTTTTCATTTTAATTAACCTGTGACTCCTGAGTTGATTTTTTTTTTTTAATTTTTCTATTTTAAAGATGGGTGCAATTCAAGGTTAGGTATACAAATGTTCATTATGCAGGTACCCTTGTTGATGAGACTTGCCCCTCTTTCCCCCGGCAGATTCCACTACTGCCAATCCTTTCTTACAGTATTACAATAATTGTTGAAGGTCTACCTATGAGTGAAAACATGTGATACGCAGGGTTTTTTTTCTTTCTTTGGATTCTCACTCTGTCGCCCAGGCTGGAGTGCAGTGGCATGCCCACAGACTCCTTCCGCCTCAGCCTTCCCAGTAGCCAGAGCTAGAGGCACATGTTACCATGCCTGGCTAATTTTTGGATTTATTGTGGAGATGAGGTCTTGCCAAGTTGCCTGGGCTGTGTCAGACCCACGAGCTCAGGCAATCCACTCACTTCAGTCTCCCAAGGTGCTGGGATTACAGACTGAGCTACAGAGCCCGGCTGATTGGCAGTTCTTCATTTCTGTGATAGATAACTCAGTATTATAGACTCTCAGTCCATCCAAGTTGCTGCGAAGTTCATGATTTTGTCTTTCTTTATGACTGTGTAATATTCCATCGTATATATGTACCGCATTTTTTTTCTGAGTTGATTTCAAAACGAATTGGATTTGACTGGGCTTGGTGGCTCATGCCTATACTCCAAGCACTTTGGGAGGTAGAGTTAAGAGGAATGCCTGAGTCCAGTGGTTCGAGACTAGCCTAGGCTTTGTCTACAATAAGTCAAAAAATCAGCCAGTCATGGTGGTGCATGCTTGTGGTTCCAGCTACTTGGAAGACTGAGGTGGAATGATTGCCTGCGCATAGCAGGTCAAGACTGGTGACTGTGAGCGTGACACTGCAGTCCAGCCTGGGTGACAGACTGAGACTGACTGAAAAAAAAAAAACCCTGACGCAAGTCTTTGGGAGTTCATTGAAACAGACTTAGATTTGTTGGGCTAGATCTGAGTCACATTTAGGAAAATAGTAGTAGCTTACAGGTTTTTTTTGTTGTTGTTGTTTTTTTAAAGACACAGGGCCCCCCCTTTTTTCCCTGGACTGGAGTGCAGTAACATGATTATAGCTCAGTTTATGCAACCTTGCATTCCTAGGCTCAAGTGATCCTCCACCTCTTGCCTCTAAAGTATTTAGGAGTACTGGCTTGTCTTGCCACACCTGACTAATTTCTTTTTTGGTAGAGACTGTATTTTGCTGTTTTCCTGGCCTCAAACGATCCTCACTCTTCAGCTTTGCAAAATGCTGGGATTAATAGTCATAAGCAGCCGGGCTCGGTGGCTCAGCCTGTAATCCCATGCCTTTGGGAGGCTGAGGTGAGTGGATTGCCTGAGCTCACGGGTTTGAGACCCGCCTGGGCAGCGAGACCTCATCTCTCCAATAAATCAAAATATCAGCCGGGCGTGGTAGCGCATGCCTGTAATTCTGGCTACTTGGAAGGCTGAGGCGGAAGGATCGCCGGAGGCCAGCAGGTGGGGCTGCAGTGGCCAGGAGCAGCCACTGCACTCCAATCTGGGCAACCGAGTGAGACTCCCACTCAAAAAAAAAACAATAGTCATAAGCTACCATGCCAAGATAGTAGTTTATAAAAATTTTAAACAATCTTCTCCAGTTTTTCTTTTATAAACCAAGCTTGAACAATCTTAACACTAAACTTCGAAATACCTTTTGTTATTTTCTTAGGCTTTAGTCCCAGAAATAAAGAATATGCACATTTTACAAGCGCTTCAATTTGGGTTTGCTCTTCAGAAGGTCATAAGAGTTTGCCTTTTTACTGACTGTTAGTGCCCACTAATACTTAATTTCTCGTTTTTTGGTTTACTTTGGTTCTTGTGTTTTGTTTCAATGTTTGAGTCTATTTTAATTATTCAGTGCCTAAAGGATTTGACGTCTTTTAATTGAATAATAAAATGTAACAGGGGTGTAGATATTATGAGTGAAATATTGCTACCATGTTGACTATATTTCTGTGTATCGTTCGCATGTAATTTTTGTTCCCAGGTATGTACTATTTTTGTGAAGAATTTTTACACCAAAGAGAATAGCGTGTATTTCCATATACTTGCCCTAGTTTAGTAATCTTTTGCCGGTGTTTTTATTTATAACCATATTTACCCATCTATCTTACCCCCATGTCATTTTGATGCAACTTCTCAATATATTTTAACTGTAAACACTATTTTTAAAATACAAGGCCTTAATTAACCACAGTTATTCCAAAGCCATTTATTAAAACGTATTTTTTTGTTTTTTTTTTTTTTTGAGTTGGAGTCTCACTCTGTCGCCCAGACTGGAGTGCAGTGGCCGCTCCCGGCCACCGCAGCCTCAACCTGCTGGGCTCGGGCGATCCTTCCGCCTCA
>NW_007246478.1:34829-80312 GCF_000164805.1 Carlito syrichta
GGGCTCAGGCAAACCACTCACCTCAGCCTCCCAAAGGCGCGGGATTACAGGCTGAGCCACTGAGCCCGGCTTTAAAATGTATTTTAATATTGGATCTCTTTAGTGTTAGAATGCTATTTCAAGGAACTGAGTAAGTCATCCCACAATTCTGTTTTATTTCTAGGAGAATAACAAAGTTGGTGGAGTTTTTTTGTTTTGTTTGGCTAATATAAGTCCATTATGGAAGTTGGGATGTTTTGTTAATTAGAGATAAGTTTAGAAAGTATCTTGGAGAGGCTGGGTGTGGTGAATGAATCATGTCTGTAACCCCAGCACTTACGGAGGCAGAGACAGTAGTAGAATTGCTTGAATCCAGGAGTTGGAGACCAGCCTAAGTAACACAAGACCTTCTCTATACAGAAAAATAAAAAATGAAAATTAACTGGCTATGGTGGCATGTGCTCAGCTACTTAGGAGGCTGAGGCAGAAGGATTGCTTGAGCTCGGGAATTTGAGGTTGTGGTGAACTAATTGTTGTCACTGCACTCCAACCTGGGTAGCTTATTGAGACCTGGACTCAAAATTATCTTGGAGAGAAAGTCTTAACATGACTGTCCTCACATTGGTAGTAAAATCAAATGGAGGAAAATCAGAGATATGAGATTCTACTATGTTGTTCATTTTACTGTTAAAATTCTCAAATTTAGATGTAATTACATATTTTTGTAGAGACAGGGTCTCACTGTTTACCAGGCTGGTCTCAAACTTCTGGCCTCAAGCAGTCTTCCCACCTCTGCTTCTGAAGGTGCTGGGATTAGAGACGTGAGTCACTGAGCTCTGCCTTGAAATATTGTGAAGGTTGAGACTGGAAAGAAATTTCTGTATCTCATGTTGCTTCCATTGAATGAGAGATTCATACAGAATGAAATATCCAGTGAAGGATTTGGTGATGTAGAGACACCCATTTCCTTGATTTTATATAGTTTTGAACTCACCCTTGAGGAAGAGAAGAGTTCAACTTTCCAGCTTCTGCTTAGGGGTTTGTAGAAAACCTTTGCTGACTCTAGGCTACCTGTATATCATAATTATTAAGTTCCAGGGTAGCATTATACTGTCTTTACAGAATGAAAAAAATCACAAAAACACTTATTAAAAATTGAGAAGACAGTATTTAAATCCTCACGATCCCACCCCATCCTAAACTGTCTAACTCGTTAAGACATACTCCTAGCCGGGCTCAGTGGCTCAGCCTGTAATCCCACGCCTTTGGGAGGCTGAGGTGAGTGAATTGCCTGTGCCTGTAGGTTTGAGACCCGCCTGGGCAGGCGAGACCTCATCTCTACAATAAATAAAAAAAAAAAAAATCAGCTGGGCGTGGTAGCGCATGCCTGTAATTCCCGCCACTTGGAAGACTGAGGTGGAAGGATAGCTGGAGCCCAGCAGGTCGAGGCAGCAGTGGCTGGAAGCGGCCACTGCACTCCAGTCTGGGTGACAGAGTGAGACTCCAACTGGAAAAAAAAAAAAAGACATACTCCTAGATAACTTGTATCTTATAGTGTTGTATGTTGTCATTTAAATTGTAACCATTGGGACAACGTACTGAAATTCATTTAGCACTTACTCATTGTCAGGCACGGGTTTTCTAACTTCACTGTTAGTATGTCATTGTCCGTTGAAGTGATTTCTCAGAAGTGAAATTGACTCGAATAGTTTAAGGTTTAGTTTTAAAAGAATAGTTTTAAGGCTTTTAATGTTCATAGTGTCAGCAATGGAAAGGACCATTTCTTTATACCTTTATCTATAGTAAATACTGTAATCTAAAATATTGCTTGTTTTGTGAGTAAAACATAGTATTTAGCTTAATCTGTATTTCTTTCTGTTTTGGGGGGGGTTTTTTGAGTTGGAGTCTTACTCTTATCGCCTAGACCGGAGTGCAGTGGCCGCTCCCGGCTGCCACAGCCTCGACCTGATAGGCTCCAGTGATCCTTCCGCCTCAGCCTTCCAAGTAGCTGGAACTACAGGCGGGTGCTACCACACCCAGCTAATTTTTTGATTTATTGTAGAAATGAGGTCATGCCAAGTTGCCCAGGCTGGTCTCAAACCCGTGGGCTCAGGCAATCCTCTCTCCTCAGCCTCCCAAAGTGCGGGATTACAGGCTGAGTCTCCGAGTTCAGCTTATATTTTCTTTGTTTTGTTGAAATTTTTATATACTCACAGACCTTTAGTGTGTGTGTCCTTGGCACATTTTTTTGGTTGATGTGTACCAGTATCAGTAAATGATGTGATAAAAGCAACAGTGCTTGCTACATGCCTGGCACCATGTGTAGTGTTTTCTGTACCTTATTTCATTTATGCCTTGTATCCTATGTGGCATTCTATCAAATGATGCTTAATTTGCAGAAAAGGAATTTGTTTTTCTTGTTTCTTTTTTTTTTTTTTTTCTTCTTTAGAGTCTTGCTCTGCTGGCCAGGGTGGAGTGCAGTGGCATGCTCATGGACACCGTAGCCTCGACCTGCAGGGCTTAGGCAGTCCTTCCACCTCAGCCCTCCAAGTAAATTGAACTGCAGGCGTGCACCACCACACTTGACTAGTTTTTTGATGTATTGTAGAGATGAGGTCTCTCCAAGTTGCCCAGGCTGGATTCAGGCAGTCCTCTAGCCTTGACCTCCCAAAGTGCTGGTATTACAGGCATGAGCCTCGCTGTCTAGCTAGGAATCTGTTTTTCATAATGTTTGACATCCCTAGGAATAAGCCGCACTGCTAGAGTTTTGAGTTTGAAACAGGTGTCTGACCTCTAAGTCGCTAAGCTCTTAATGAGTAGGAAGTTTTTATGTATGAGTTTCATACACTTTTATATGCAGTCTTAAGGACTTGAATTGTGACTGGTCGCGGTGGCTCATGCTTGTAATCCCAGCACTTTGGGATGCCAAGATGAGAGGATTGCCTGAGCTCACGGGTTCAAAACCAGCCTGGGCAGCATGATGAGATCTCGTTTCTACAGTAAACCAAAAAATTACTTTGGGAGGCCGAGGTGAGTGGATTGCCTGAGCCTGCCGGTTTGAGACCCAGCCTGTGCAATTTGGTGAGAATAAAAAAAACTCAGCCGCATGTGGTTGCATGTGCCTGTAGTTTTGGCAGTTTGGAAGGCTGAGGTGGAAGGATCGATGGAACCCAGCCGGTCAGTGCTTGGGTGGCCATGAGTGTGCCACTGCACTCCAGCCTGGGTTTCAGAGTAAGGTTTCAACTCAAAAATAAAACCATAAGGAAGAGAAATTATATTAAGTGGAAGTGTATCATCATAAAGGTCATCATCCTCATCGTCTTCCTGTTGAATAGGCTGAGGAGGAAGAAAAGGGCTTGGTCTGGCTGTCTTGGGTGACACAGGCAGAATATACATGTTTAAGTAGACCCGCACCATTCAAACCAGTTATTCAAGGGTCAACTTTAATTGTGAATTCTGCCCATAATGACAGTGCCAAAGTTACCATAAATAGCAACTCGATAACAGTATATTCCATTCAAGAACTGCCAAATTTGGATTACTATATTCAAAGGGACATTGCCGAAAAATTCCTGTCACCTAGTGACATCTTGATCCTAATGTTTGAGTCTTAGTTTTTTCAAAATAGAAAACTTAATGCTTGCTATCCATTACTCAGTGTAAACTACTGTGCACATGTAAAAAACAAAAACAAAAAAAACTTAATAGCCGGACATGGTGGCTTATGCCTATAATTCCAGCACTTTGGGAGGTGGAGGGGAGAGTATTGCCTGAACCCAGAGGTTCAAGACCAGCCTGGGGAAATTGGCCAGACCTTGTCTCTACAATAAATCAATAAACTTAGGTGGGGGTGCTCACCTGTGGTGTCAGCTGTTTGGAAGACTGTGAGGCAGAAGGATCACCTGAGCCTGGTAGATTGAGGCTGTGGTGGCTGTGAGCGTGTCACTGCTCCCCAACCTGGGTGACAGTATGGCTCCTACTCAAAAAACAAAACTTTTAGAATAAGGATATAAAGAACGAATATATTTGTACATCTGTATAGTGTGTTTTAGGCTGTTTTTATAAAAGTCAAAAATTTAAATTTATAAGTTAAAAATGTCACAGTAAGTGAAGATTTATTGGAGGCCTGAGGCGGAAGAGTCACCTAAGCAATTTATTATTGAGAAAAATTTCTTTTATAAAATTAGTGCAGCCTAAGTATAAAGTGTAAGTTTATAAGTAGTCTGTTGTACTGTTCTGGGCCTTCACATTGACTTACCACTCACTGACCTAGTTACTTCTCTGTCACTGACTCACTCACCTAGAGCAACTTTTGAATCCTACATGCTTCATTCATGGTAAGTTCACTACAAAGATGTGCCTTTTTTTTTTAACCTTCCATACTGTAATTTTACCTTATATTTTTTAAGTACAGAAATACTGTGTTACTGTGGCCTATAGTATTCAGTTCTGTACATGCTGCACAGGTTTATAGCCTGGGAGCATTAGGTTGTATACCACCGTAGGTTAGGTGTTGTACCATCCAGGATTGGGTAAGTATATTGTTAAGATATGCAAACTGATTAAATCACCGAATGGCACAATATTTATAATGTATCCCTGACATTAAGTGATGCATGACTGATGCAAATGGACATTGAAAAGACAAGCTAAAGAAAGAAAACTTACGAGTTAAGAGCCCATTTTTAGAATTGAGGGGTTTTGAGTCTGGATCTCTATTGTGTCTACATTGGAGTGTGGTGGGATGCTCACAGCTGCCTTGATCTGCTGGGCTCAGGTGATCCTTCTGCCTCAGGCTTCCAAGTAGCTGGGACTTCAGGCATGCACCACCATACCTGACTAATTTCTTGGTTTGTTGTAGAGACAAATTCTTGCCACGTTGCCCAGGCTAGTCTTGAACCTCTGAACTCAAGCAGTTCTCTTGCCTCTGCCTCCCAAAGTGGATTATAGGCACGAGTGGATCATACCTGATCAGAATTGTATATTTTAAGATTGTGAATTCCCTGGATTTGGTGGCAGTTCAGAGGCTCCATCATTGGTGAGTGAGGAAAGGACTGGAGACAGAATTTTAGCATCTTCAGAGGGATTTTCGGGAGATTTATACTGCATGAAATATATTTTTTCATTAGTGACAGGCTTCAAGACAAATTTAACATCCTCAATTGCTTAATTAATTCAAGTATATGGACCTGCTTTCCCATTGCTTGACACTTAGAATTTTCAAATAAACCTACAAAATGGTACTGATACATACTTAGTTATAACAATAGAATGCCCATTCCCTGCTCCGTGCTGATAGATGATCATTTGTGACATTTCTCTCAGGAAAAAATAGGTGATTTGGGAATTTGTAACTGAGAATTTAGCACCTAAGGTGTAGATCCTATTATGTGTCTTTTTAAATTTGCTATATATAGAAACCTAAAACTAGCAGGTCATGGTGGCTCACGCCTATAATCCCAACACATTGGGAGGCTGAGGCAAGCCTGGACAACATGGCGAGACTTTGCTGCTTCTACAGTAAATCAAATAGTAAGCCAGTCTTGTCGCATGTCTGTAGTCTCAGCTACTTGGAATTCTGAAGTAGTTTGAATATAGGACGAGGCTTCTGTAGCCATGATAGAGCCAATGCATTCCTGCTTGGCAGCAGCATGAGAGTTCACATAAAGTATCTTAAAACTATTTTGAGTAGATAATATGTACATACATAGTACACATCGTTTCTCTTTCAGCCTCCTTGTTCTTTGCTCTGATTGCAACTGTCATGCTTGACAGTTTTCCCCTCCTAAAGGATTTCAGGTTGTAAGCATGAAACTTAGGAACTTGAGTGTGGCTGCATCTCCTACAAATAGAGATAACAATAGTGACACCACCAAAATGTTATCAAAATGTTAATTTAGAGGTAATATCATTTGTATTAAAATTATTTGCACAGCCGGGCTCCGTGCCTCAGCCTGTAATCCTGCGCTTTGGGAGGCTGAGGTGAGTGGATTGCCTGAGCCTGCAGGTTTGGGACCCACCTGGGCAACTTGGTGAGACCTCATCTCTACAATAAATCAAAAAATTAGCCAGGTGTGGTAGTGCAGGCCTGTAGTTCCAGCTACATGGAAGACTGAGGCGGAAGAATTGCCGGAGCCCAGCAGGTTGAGGCTGCGGTGGCTGGGAGTGGCCACTGCACTCCCATCTGGGTGACAGTAAGACTCCAATTCAAAAAAAAAAAATTAAAATTAAAAATAAAATAAAATTATTTGCACCAAAATTTCTCTTTACTGCAAATCAGCATCCAATCAAGGTTCACACATTGCTTTCTTGATCTAGACAAAGCCTCCCCAAAGCTTTTTTTGTTTGAGGAATCACAACCAGTTGTTAAACTTTCTCACAGACTTGATTCAAATATGGGTTTGAGTTAGATAAGTTTGCCAGAAATATTGCATGTTTGTGTCACATCTAGAGGTGATACAATGTCAGTTTGTCCTACACATAACTTTCAATGTTTGGTCACTGAGTAATATGTTGGGTAATACTTTGAGGTCATGCAAATCCTGTTCCTTACTCAATAAGCTTTTGCCCAGTGTTTTTAGGGTACATTGACAGTAGTCTCGACTTTGTTAAACATTGGTGCAATCTTTATCATAACAGATTAAAAAGTATCTTTATTATTTTCAATTTAGTGCCTCTTTTTGTTACTCTTTGAGACTGAGGTTTTGTTTTTTAACTTATTTGGGTTTTGGCAAGTGCATATGTAACTTGTTATATGTAAAGTTTGATCCTTCTATAATTTATTTTGGGATATAGAGTGAGATAGGTCCTAACTCTTATTTTTAAAGATGATTAATAGTACCATTATTGAATTATCCTTTTCCCCGATTATTTGCAGTGTCTTAATATATTCGGAATTCTAATCCTTAAACATAGCAATTGGCATAGTTTAATAATCATCATTTTTGCTTTTTCAGAATATGAAAATGTCTTAGAGTATCACCGTGTACTACTACTATCCCATTCTAGAAGTCTTAGGTTTTGGGTAAATGAACCTTGGGAATCAAGCAAATTAAGTTAAACTTCTTTATGTGTTTGGGGGACAGAGTCTCACTGTATTGCACAGATAGTTCTCAAACTCCTTAACCTCAGGCAGTCCTCCAACCTCAAACCTCCGAAAGTGCTGGAATTGCAGATATGAGCCACTGTACCTGCCCTGTTCTTTTGAAGACATTGTTGGCCTCTGCAAAGAGACCAGAGGGGGAAAGAGTGGGTGAAAGCAGTAAACATAGGAGACTACAAAAATGGTGGCCAGAGAGAGAGAGAGAGTAATTTGAAAGTAATATATAAAAGGGACTTAAGGAGACAAACTAGGACCTGAAGTGTGTTGAACAACATAGATCTAGTGATAATGTTGTTTAAGTAGGCAGAGAAGTTTATCCAGAAGGCTATTGAGAAAACTGTTAGCAAGAAATTGTGAAATGGAAATTTTGTCATCAAATTTAGTCATTCTTTTAGAAAATTGCCAACTCATTGCTGCCATCTAGTGCCACTTGTCTTTTAAATTCTCTGAAGGAGCTTTTTTTTTTAAGTTGTGGCCTCACTGTTGCCCAGGCAGTGCCACCTATAGTCTTGCCAAATGATTGCACTTGAGTTTGAATAGGTCTTTGGTCTCAGGTGCTAGTTTCAGGAAATAAAAGGACAGAAGAATATGTGAAACTAAGTGTCATTCCTGAAAAATACAGGCTGGAACAGATTTCCCTGCCTTCTTAAATAGAAGATTTTTGGGTTTTGTTTTTTGAGTTGGAGTCTCACTCTGTCGCCCAGACGAGTGCAGTGGCCGCTTCCGGCCACCGCAGCCTCGACCTGCTGGGCTCCAGCGATCCTTCCTCCTCAGCCTTCCAAGTAGCCAGAATTACAGGCATACACTACCATGCCCAGCTGATTTTTTGATTTATTGTAGAGATGAGGTCTCGCTGCCCAGGCAGGTCTCGAACCCGTGGGCTCAGGCAATCCACTCACTTCAGCCTCCCAAAGTTGTGGGATTACAGGCTGAGCCACCGAGCCCGGCTAATAGAAGATTTTAGGTGAATGTAGTAGAAGGGAAACTTACCCTAAAAAAACAAATCCTCAAAGGCATCGGATTTTTTTTCCTGGGAAATCTATGATGTCTAGATTTATGAATGTAGGCAGTATTTTTTTTAAGTGCTTATGATGAAAGAATGGTGATTACTTTTGTCAGAAGAACAGAGGAAAGAACTGACAGTGAAATCAGCAACATGGAGCCTTCTGGGTTAGTTTTCAGATTTTACAAGGATCAGTCTGCTCTAGAACCTTCATCCTTTTTATTGACGTCCTTTATTCACCCACTATTGGATCATATAGAGACAAGGCCTCACAAGTTCCCCGGGCTGGTCTCGAGATCCTGGACTTGGGCAGTTCTCTTGTCTTTGCCTACCAAATTGCTGGGATTACGGGCATGAGCTACCATGCCCGACCAAGTTTGTCTGTTTTGGAGTTGAAGTCTCACTCTGTCATCCAGCTGGTTTCAGGTGATCCTTACGCCTCGTCCTTCCAAGTAGCTGGAGCTACAGGTGTGTGCTCTACCATGCCTGCTAATTTTTTGATAGAGTGTAGAGATGAGATATCTCACCAAGTTGCCCAGGCTGGTCTTGAACCCCTGGACTCGGGCAATCATCTTGCCTTGGCTGCCAAAAGTGCTGGGATTACAGGCTTAAGCCACTGTGCCTGACCAACAGTTTTTGTTTTTTTTTTTACTTCAAGTTGATTCTTTTTCTTTTTTCTTCTTTTTCGTTTAACTCTTGTCGCCCAGGCTGTAGTGCAGTGGTACCCTCATGGCCACCACAGCCTCAACCTGCTGCTCGCGGAAGTACAGGCATGCCCCACTAAGGTCAGCTACTTTTTGTTTATTGTAGAGATGAGCTCTCAGCAAGTTGCCCAGGCTGGTCTCGAATCTCTGGGCTCAGTCCCTCAAAGTGCTGGGTTTACAAGCTTGAGCCACTGTGCCCGGCCTGACTTCCAGAAATGTCACATTCTTAGATTCAAATGTCCAGTTTTTTTGGGAGGAGTGTTGTAATTTTGGGGGTCAGAGTCTCATTCTGTTGCCCAGGCTGGAATGCAGTGGCACACTCAAGGCCACTGCAGCCTAGAGCTGCTGGGCTTGGGTGATCCTTCCGCCTCAGCCTTCCAAGTAGCTGGAATTATAGGCACATACCACCACACCTGGCTATTTTTTCAATTTATTGTAGAGACGAGGTCTCACCAAGTTCCCCAATCTGGTCTCGAACCTGTGGGCTCAGGCAGTCTTCTCACCTATGCCTCCCAAAGTGCTGGGGTTATAAGCCTGAGCCACCATGCCTGGCTCCCTTTGCTTTTCAATAAATACCAGTTGATTGAGATTCTTTTAGGTATAAAGTTGCTTATTTTTGCTTTTCCTACTTTTAGTAATACTACCTATGTTGGCTACTGATTTGTCCTTGACACCTTGCATTTTGGAGTTTTGTTGTAAGTGTTGTCTCTGTGGGTTTTTAGTTTTGCCATCCTGGTGCTTTTCTTTGGGATTGGAAAGATGAAAGAACTGCTTTGCTGTTGCTGCTTCCTTCCAGGAATCCCAGTTCTTTTCCAACACTTTGTGTTTAGGGTATGGGCCATCATTCCTCCCCTCAAGGAAATTTCACCATTAAGGTATTTAAGCATTTGAGATCATTTGGTTATTTCTAACATTTTGGGAAATGTCTTCTCTCTTCAATAAAATTTTGAATGACTACCACTAGAATGTAAGCTTGGAGAATCATACCTGTTACTGTTTTCCCCCTGAAGTGGGCCTGGCACTTAGTAGATACTCAATACATGATAGACCAAAAAAAAAAAATTAATTTGTATGTAGTAACTTCACTAATTTTTTAGAAGGATATGTTTCTAGGTATGGGATTATAGGATCTTTGTGTGTCTTTTCTGTTGCCCATATCTTGATTTAAATTCTCATAGAAAGTGAGAAGATTGAAAACTATTCCAATAACTTTAGCCAAGCTTTTGAAGTTGGAATCATTACTTTTCTTTTAACAAGCAATTTGTGTTTTTTTGTAGCAAATATAAAAATCACATAACCAGAGAAAATAAGAAAATCATATCCTTAAACTCAGATGACAGTCATTGTTAGTCTTTTCTTGTATACCTGGTTGCGTTTCATTAAGCCCTAATATTTAAAAGACATTTTTATTGTATATGAAACCTAGACACCTAGGTTGGTACTAACTCTGTACCATGCTTGTGAAAACTGGACAATGATAATTTAAATTCATTTATTTTTGTGGTTCAGTGTCCTCTTTGAATAGACATTGAATTCACTATCTGTGGTTTGGTGTTTTTTCTCTGTGTACGTACAGCATGTTGGTTGCATGAAGAGCTGCCCCTGCCCATTCCAAGTCAGATTATTTCTTATTAACAAAGGAAGCTTTATCTATGTTAATATTGATAAATTCATTACTAGTGAGAAACAGTTGCTGAAAACTGGCTTATACATTAATGTTTATTGGTAGCAACAGTGGTATCTGAAACCAGTTGAATTTTTTTTGCAGGTTTTTATTTTAATTATTCTCAGACTTTCTGGTTCACTTAATAGCTGAAAAGCTATTACTGATTTTCAGTGGATACTGTTTATTTGCTTAATCTTAGAAGATTAAGAATAATTATTTGTAAAGATAAAACATTGATAAAGACAGACTTTTGAGTTTCAGGAAGGTTTGAAAGCAGCTGAAGTTGTTAAACTTTTAAACCAGGACTGCCTGTTAAATGACTGTTTTAAGGATCAGAATGCATAGGCTGTCATGTATAAATGGTGTCTTGCTACCTGTTTTATTGTGTAATTTGTATATGTAAGACATTTTTACATCACCCATATGAACTGGATTGTTATAATTCATTTCAGATTTGGAAGGATAACAAATACTAGACAACACTGATAGCTTTTTCTTTCTTTCTCTTTCTTTTTTTCTTTTTGAACTGGCGTTTTCACTCATTCACCCAAACTGGGAAGGCAGTGGCATGATCCCAGCTCACTGCAGGTTTCATTTCTGCCTCAGCCACTCAAGTAGCTGGGGCTACAGGCGCATGCCATCACGCCCAGCCTTTCTTTTCTTTTCTTTTTTTTTTTTTTTTAAAGCTACAGAGTCTCAGCATGTTGTTGCCCAGGCTGGTTTTCAGCTCCTGGGCTCAAGCAGTCTTACCACCTTGGCCTCCCAAAGTGCTGAGACTACAGGCGCCCACTGTGCCCAGCCAGACACTGTTATCTTTTGGATTTGAGGTCATTGGTACCTTTCAAAGGGATGAGGGGGAAATCATTTAATCTTATGAGTGTTACTCTTTCAATTCTATTCATGGATGAGGGTTGTAGTACAAAAAGACTACAGGCATAAATGCTAAAGGAATGTGAAATAAAACATTTTCAGCTACTTGAAATGATATTGTGAATGTTATGAATGGATTTAACCTCCATCACGTACATAAAGAGAAAATTTTTGGTTTTAAATGATCTGTTTAAAGTTGTATTCTCCTTTAGTTTCCCTGGTTTTTTTGATCCATGCAGCGTTCCACTGTCTAGTTTTATCATCATCACCATCCAATATTATTTAATATGCTAGCTATTTTATAGGTTATTATGTAAAAAGTAGGCTTGGAGTCATTGCATTCTGTTAAAAGATGGTATTAATACTTCTGTATCTATGGCATGTTACAAGTCAATTGAAATACTTGAAAATAATCTATTTCTGGGGGAAAGAATTGATTATATTTCTTGCTTTTGTGTGAGAATATTATACTTAAAGGGTAAGTGTAAGCTGTACACATTGATCTAGCTAATGAATAGTCTGGGGCAAAACTTAGCATTTTGTATATGTTGGAAATTGTTGAAACTTTTTAGCAGTGTGTAAGAAGAGTGTTAATGGCAAGGAATGCTTAGCAAGACTAGTAACACCAACAACAGGTTGGTCACACAAAATTTAGGGGTTTCTGATTTGCTTGAGAACGTCAAAACAGGGATGTGTTACTTGGAATTAATAATGTCCAAGAGGATTATATTGCCAATAATCTGCACTGGAAGAGTTTTTTTCTTGTGAATTTATAATTTAATGCCAGGGAAATAATAATTAGGAAGTGGACTGTTAATGGGTATGTTCAGGGCTTGAGTCTCTGAATAGTAATATATTGTTGACTTACACGCTATAGACAGTCACAGTGGTACACAGTGCAACTGGAGAGATTTATCAAGAAAAACTATTTTTTAACATCTGTTTACCCAAGTGCTTTTTTCTTTACAGTTTTTCGGCTTCGTGAGGAACCTTATCATCAAACACAATGGCTAGCAATGTTACCAACAAGACAGATCCTCGCTCCATGAACTCCCGTGTATTCATCGGGAATCTTAACACTCTTGTGGTCAAGAAGTCTGATGTGGAGGCAATTTTTTCGAAGTATGGCAAAATTGTGGGTTGCTCTGTTCATAAGGGCTTTGCCTTCGTTCAGTATGTTAATGAGAGGAATGCCCGGGCTGCTGTAGCAGGAGAGGATGGCAGAATGATTGCTGGCCAGGTTTTAGGTAAGGTCTGGGATAAATGATTTTTTTTTTTTAATGGATGATATAATTAACACCTTAGTTTTTCTGTTGCTGTTTCTTTTTGTGTGTCTCTTTCTTTAAAACTAACAGTCTGAGACATTTTGGAGTTGTGACTATGACTTTTAGCATTATAAATGCTAGCTTCATAAACATGTTAGGCTTACAGTTGTAATGGTTTAAATAAAGGAGATTCTTGGTGTCGTTTTGTGTAGTAGACTCTAGACAGCCTTCAGTTGTGACTGTCTTGAATAAGAGAGGTGAGAGTGATATTTCCTAATGTAGAAATGTTGCCTAAATGGCTGTGTCATACTCATGGTAGGCTGGGAAGTCTACTGTGTTAGTCAAGTGTTGGACCCTACAGTCATTCTTCTGGCTCTGCATTGGGCTACCACTGCTCTGTGTTTGGGCAAACTGTACAGATTGGCTAGTTCTTAAATTTTCTTACCTTTTAAAATGAGATGATAGTACTTACAGTACTTATTATCTGTAATATGTTTTGTTTAACCCAGAATCGAATCCATGTCTATGTGCATTTATCATATGTCTGTTTTTACTTAACTTCTCTCTCTATGTGTGCTTTGTGCCGATTTCAAAATAAACATACCTGTTTTTTTCTTAGCAAAATTAAAGTTACGAATTTCAACTTTATATTTGAGATTCTGTATATTCTTAGCATATATTCTATGGATATTGACTAGAAGTGTGGTAGAGTTACATTAAATCTTTGATGTTACATAATTTAATTTGATAACATAATTAGGGCCTATTGTTATTTTTATGTCTCATGGATTGCTTTTTCAGAAACGTAATTCTCTCAACTTTTATAAAAGTGAAAAACAAGTTACAATCTTTAGAGGATGTGGAATTGTGAAGGTTATTCGTTCAGATAATAGTGTTTTAGCAAATAGTATGTAAAATCTATTTTCATTTCATTTAAACTACCTTTGTATAGTTATCCACAATCATCTTCTTAAAGAATGGTTCACTGTAGAATTTGGAGTCTTGTGTAGTTTGTGGGAGAGTGAACAATATTCATTGTAATGAAATCAATGTGTATGAAGATGGGAGTTACTGATAGGAAAGATAAAAGGCTCGCTTTTATTTTATTTGATTTATTTTATTATTATTATTTTTTTGAGTTGGAGTCTCACTCTGTCGCCCAGACTGGAGTGCAGTGGCCGCTCCCAGCCACCGCAGCCTTAACCTGCTGGGCTCCGTGATCCTTCCGCCTCAGTCTTCCAAGGAGCTGGAACTACAGGCGTGTGCTACCACGCCTGGCTAATTTTTTTGATTTATTGTAGAGATGAGAGGTTGCCAAGTTACCCAGGTGGGTCTCGAGCCGCGGGCTCAGGCATTCCACTCACCTCAGCCTCCCAAAGCGTGGGATTACAGGCTGAGCCACCGAGTCCAGCTGGTCAGAGAACTTTTTATCTTGTTTTTATTATTATTTTTTTCTGAGTTGGAGTCTCACTCTGTCATCCAGGCTGTAGTGCAGTGGCATGATCACAGCTCACTGCAACCTCAAACTCCTGGGCTCAGGTTATCTGTTTGCCTTAGGCTCCTGAGTAGCTGGGACTACATGCTTGTGCTGTCACTAGCAGCTAAGTTTTTTATTTTTTTGTAGAGTCAGCTCTGGTTTTGCTGCCTGGGTTGGTCTCGAGCTTCTGGGCTCAAGCGGTCTTCCTACCTCATTTTTCATTAGAATTTGGCTTTTAGTATTGAGCCGCCATGCCCAACCAAATGGACAAGAGGGAGGGAGAATATGAACTCATTTCGCAGTGCATGGTGTAGGGTAGGTAAATGGGCATTCTGGAATAAATATTAGAGTAGAATTTATTTTGAAAGCCTTTTTTTCCCTTGCATTTTTATTTTTTCTACTTTGGGTGTATGCCGAGTTTGTTTACTTAAGCAATTCATTGTTCACATAGCAGTTCTTAACCAGAATATTTTCTTTGTTTTGTTTTGGGTTTTTTTGCTTTTTTCTTTCTTTTTTTGGATTGGAGTCTCACTCCGTTACCAAGGCTGGAGTGCAGTGGCACGCTCACAGCCACCGCAGTCTCTACCTGCTAGACTGAGGCAATCCTTCCGCCTCAGCCTTCCAAGTAGCTAGAACTACAGGCACACACCACCACATCTGGCTAGTTTTGTGATTTATTGTAGAGACAAGATCTTACCGAGTTGCCCAAGCTGATCTCGAACCCATGGGCTCAGGCAATCCTCTTGCCTCGGCCTCCCCAAGTGATTACAGGCTGAGCCGCCTCACCCTTGTTAGTTTTTTTTTTTTTTTTCCTTTCTTAAAATCCAGGAGGGCTATGCAAGTATACAGCTAGTCTTATGAGGAAAATATAAATTTGCCTTTGAGGCTGAATAAGGGTGCCACACATTAATGAATTGCCATGTTTTATAGCTGAGATTTTGTTCACTCATTCTAATGTATTTTTTAATAATTTTTAAATATACAGAACCATTCCTGGAAAGGTGATCATTCTTACTTAAATCATTGATACTTTTCTCCTGAGATAGTAACTGAGTGAACAGCGTTGGTGTCGATTGGTGAGCATTGAGCGAAAGTGGAAGCTGAGGGTTTCGAGTACTGAAGACAGACTTAGTGTTATGCTTCACAAGCTTTTTTTTAATGTACCGAACAGAGCACAAAGAAAGAAATAGAAGACTAAGTCCTAGGCTTGTGAAAATCTGTGGGCCTTTTTTATATGAGAAGGAAAGATGAGATACACTGTTTGATATTTTCTGATTTATATGTCTGTGTATACATCTAAAACCTGTGGTTTGAAATAGTTATATTCTCAGAGGCAACATCAGAATTTTTGCTTTTGTTTTTTCAGATATTAATCTGGCTGCAGAGCCAAAAGTGAACCGAGGAAAAGCAGGTGTGAAACGATCTGCAGCGGAGATGTACGGGTCAGTACCAGAACACCCTTCTCCGTCCCCTCTACTCAGGTCCGGAACTTTATTATTTATAACTGCATTGTGTCCATCAGTGGGCATCTTCTCTATCTGTTTTCTGGATGTGGGGAGGGTTGAATGTAGTATTATCTGTTTAAAAGTTATGCTGTTTATGTTAATGCCTCTTTTTTGCCCTAGAGAAAATTGCTGGGGAATTTTTAGAAATCCCTGAGGTTTATACTATTAAAGAGTAATTTGATATTTATAGCATAAATTGAAATACATTTAGCGTAGTCTATGAGCTCCTAAGAAGTTGAGGAATAAGAAAAGGGAGGCGAGTGGTATAAGAATGTTTAGTTTACCATTGTATTTTTCAGTGTTTTTATGTTAGCTATGTTTGAAATTTTAGCAGACTTTAACTTGAATTACCTGTTTGACCACTCTGAATAGTGGCCTAAGGTGATTGGAGTTAAGTGTTTTATTGTTTAAATGATTGGGGATTATTTCATGCTAACCTTGTTGATCTGTTTGTTGTGGATTATTTGGGATGGGTTTCCCCTCGTCTATTGTTGTGAATTAATACCAGCAACTCCAAATTAATCCTCTTTGATATTTTTTTTTTCCAGCTCCTCTTTTGACTTGGACTACGACTTTCAGCGGGATTATTATGACAGGTATGTTAAAAGTTTTATTTTACCCATTCTAGTAGTAAACTAATGAGAACCATTTTGTTGTCCTTTTTTGTAGTGATGAACAACAAACATGACATGTTCCCTTTTGCTTAAAACACATCATAAAATACTTCCTAAGACTAGATTAAGTAGAGTCACATTAAAATCAATCATTTTTGTATGCCAGATAAAGAAAAGGTTATCTGGCTTGCCTAATCCATGTCGTCATCATTTTTCTGTTAAATTCAGTCATGCGCTCTATGATGATATTTCTTTCAACAGTAGACCACATATACAGTGGTGGTCACATAAAGTTATAATTCTTTCTATGACAAGTACTTAGCATTGTTACAATTGCCTGCAATGTTCAGTACCCTAATGTGTACAGATTTGCAGCCTAGGAACAATAGGATGTTCCACGTGGCCTAGGTGTGCAGGAGGCTATACCTGCTAGGTCTGTGTATGCACTCTCTATGATGGTCACAGAAGGACAGCATGCCGAATTACGCATTTCCCAGAATATATTCCTTTTGTTAAGCAACACATGACTGTAATTGTCACTTAGTTAGTCATGGTAGTGGAAATAGTGATAGCTAGCCTTAACAATCCCTTAGACTCCTGTGAGCATTCAAACTAATATAAAATAGAATAAAGTAAGCAGTAGGTAATGAATTAATACTAATTGCTTTGGAAGTTAATGTTCAAAGGTTAAGTATTGTACATCAAATTGGGGAGTAGTGATACTGTATTGTAAGAAGTAAGGATGTTATCATGTTGTCAGAAAACCGTTGGTATTGGAGAGTCATCAAAAACAAAACTGAAAGATGTGTGAAAAGGGCTTGGTTAATGATGGCTTTTAATATTGAAGGTGGAACAAGTGTAGTAATTAACTACATAAAGTGAATATGCCAAAGAAAGTTATTCTGATAACAGTAGTTTTAACTAAGGAAACATTACGTTTACTTGGCTATGCAGTATACAAGAGTATATGGTGCAAACTATATTGTATCTGTACAATATGCTTTTTAAAAGTATGGTACCCCTTTATTTATGAATATTGTGCTATTTTCTTTTTAGAATGTCTGTTTTCCAGTCATCAGTATTTTTACGTTACTGATGTATATAACAATTCCATCTTTGTTCTTGGATTTTAAAAGTTTCCTTGGTCTTTTTCTGTGTGAAGCAGATAAACTTTACATTCTATTGTGAATAAGCAAGCTTGAAAAAACATTGTTTTAAGTGAGAGATTTGGGAAATGAGATAGTAGACCATATACCACTGTTGTTCTATCTTAAAAGCTGGTGGCTTCTGTCCTTAGGTTTTCAGTAGGAAAGAGTATTTTTAGTTATTCTCTGATGTATTGTAGTGAAGCTCATAGGAAGATTGTTTCCTTAGGGAGGAAAGTGGCTAATCTAATACTTTTTTGCTGGTAGGTTAGGCAGGATCTGAGAAATAATAGGTTGGATATAGGACCTGATGGGGTGGCAAAACCACTTAGAAAAATGATATCCTCCCGGAAGTAATTCTGAAGATACACGGTTCAGATTCTTATAATCATAATTATTAACAGTGCATCAACTACTCTTTAATAAAAGAATATGGGAAATTAGTAATAAAAGAATATGGGAAATTAGCTCTGACTTGTGCTTGAAAACTCTAGGTCTTCTATATAAATGAGGGTTAAATCACTATCCACTGGAGGTTTGAATATCCTCTAATCACAACTTTACGGCCTTGAAATTTATGTGGGCTGGGTTTGGTGGCTCAGCCTGTAATCCCAGCGCTTTAGGAGGCCGAGGTGAGTGGATTGCCTGAGCCCGTGGGTTCAACACCCGCTTGGGCAACTGGGCGAGACCTTGTCTCTACAATAAATTAAAAATTAGCTGGGCATGGTAGCATGCGCCTGTAGTTCCAGCTACTTGGTAGACTGAGGCAGAAGGATCACCGGAGCCCAGCAGGTCAAGGCTGCGGTGGCCAGGAGTGGCCACTGCACTCCATTCTGGGCGACAGAGTGAGACTCCAACTCAAAAAGAAAAGAAATTTACGTGAAGTAATTCGGGCCTAAATTTGGTATTTTTTAAAGACTATTTTTTTATTACCAGCTTCTGGTATTTTATGTTTTAGTATTTTGTGGTAGGACGATTGCTGCTGTGGTGCAGAGCAAAGAATTAATTCTAAGAATCCCAGCCGGGCACGGTGGCTCATGCTTTTAATCCCAGCGCTTTGGTAGACCAGAGACCATTTGATTGCCTGAGCCCAGAGATGTGACACATCATCTCTACGATAATTAAAAAATTAACTGGGTATGGTGACACAAGCCTGTGATTCCTGTTACTTGAAAGACTGAGGTTGAAGACTGCAAGTCAAGGCTTTGGTAGCTGTCAGTGTGCCACTGCACTCCAGACTGGGCAACAGGGTGTCACTCAGACTGAAGGGAATAAAAAAGAATCCATATCCTTTTCAGATTGTGATCGAAGACATTAAATAATAAAATATCAGCTTTTTTATGACTAGATGGGAATAGTGCAGGCTACTCACAGGGTTACTATGAATACTAAAGGAGCATAAAAGACATGAATCTGCATTAAATAACCCAGAAGTATTGGCATAAGTATCTACTATTAAGCAAGAATTCTCAGCCTTTTTAAAGCATGGTAATTTCTTTCTCTCTGTCTTTCTAGTTGGGGTCTCACTATTGCCCAGGCTGGAGTGTGTGGTACACTCCACTGCACCCTTGACCTGCTGGGTTCAGTTGATCCTTCCGTCTCAGCTTTCCAAGTAGCTGGAACTACAGGCGTGTACCATCATGCCTGACTAATTTTTTAAAAAAATTATTTTTTTAATTTATTGTAAAGACAAGGTCCTGCCAAGTTTCCCAGTCTTGTCTCAGACAATCCTCCCCCCTCAGCCTCCCAAAGTGATGGGATTAGAGGCTTGACTGCAGCAGCCTAATAATTTCTTTCTACAATCAAAAATCTCCAGATTCTTTGCATTCTGAAGATAATGAAATTTACACTTCTGAATTTCTATTTTAGCCCTGTTTACACTGACATACATTATTGTTACTGCATATTTTTTTGATTCAGATCAAAATGAAAGGAATCATGGACTCTTCCCACCCCTCCCACCTAAAATAACATCTACTCTACCGAGGATTGTGTATTAAATTTCCATGTATTTACCACCTAACCTCAACAGTTAGTTTTCAATTGTCTTTTATCTATTCCTCCATCCCCAGTTATCTTGAAGCATTCCTCTGGCTTATTTTGTCCATAAAGACTTCACTGTATATCTTTAGAAGATAAGAATTGCTTTTATAAAGAAATACAATTTATACTTCTTTTATCTCACCAGCATTTTGTCCTCTTCCACAGATTGTATTTTGTGTTGCTTAGCATGTTCTTCTATCTGTATTTCTTCTCAATTGGTATAGATTGAGTATCCTAAATCTAAAGTGCTCCAAAATCTAAGATTTTGAAAAACAGCATAGCATGTTAAGGAAATGCTCATTGGAGCTTGCATTGAGTGTTTTGTAAGGAGAAACAGGGATTTGTATTTTTACTTGGATTTTTGTGGGTATTAGTCAGGTTTTTACCTTTAAAATGAAGGATAGTCAAAATTAAGTAACATCTTAATATGCTGTCTTCTGAGGAGATAACAGTTGAATTATGTAGCTTTAATGTTGTACTGTAGTAAGGTTATTAGTCTTTATGTTGGGGTGGGAGTTAAGAACTAGTGCCTGAGATAATCAGGGATTACCTTAGTTTTGAATGAATTTTTAGTGTAAGTTTTGCTGTTGCCATTTTGTTCTTGTACATTTTTGAATTCTTGAGTATTCCAGAAGGACTCCTAGAAATAGTTATTAGGTTTTTTTCTGGAAGTTAATCTTTTTCACTGAATTTATACACATTCTGTTTCTAATTGTTTTTAAGACTGTACCTAATTTTACAAGTGTTAGATGTTCTTAGATGAGTTCAGATGTTGCCAATGTATGTGAAATTACCATTTTAGGTCTGTTAAACCTCTGACACTCAAAATACCAGTATCAGCTCTTGTAAATACACTATTAATCATGTCTTACACAGTTTTATTACCTAGAGACTTGTTGGCCAACATTTTTTTTCCTGATAGTTATACAAGTTTCCTTTTAGCTGTAGGTTGCAATATTCGTGGGCTCTTTGTAAAATATAAGTTGAGAGAAGTTAAGTTTCCCTTGTGTGGGGAACATTATTTGTTGCTTCTAGGAAAATTGTTGCCAGAAACAGGTATTGGTAGAGGACAAGCCGCCCACTCCCCCTTTGAGCCATGGTCTTATTTTGTTCCTCTGGCTGCAGTGCAGTGCCATGATCACACAGCTCAATGCACCCTCAGTCTCTCGGGCTCAGGGAATCTTTTTGCCTCATCCTCCCAAGTAGCTGGGGCTACATGCACGTACCACCATGTCTGGCTAATTTTTCTGTAGATATGTTTCGCTATGTTGCCTAGGCCAATCTCGAACTCCTGGACTCAAGCATTCATCTCCCCTTGACCCCCCAAAGTGCTGGTGTTACAGGCATAGAGCTACTGTGCACAGACATAGTTTTGTTTTGTTTAGTTTTTCAGTTGGAATCTTTCTGTCTCCCAAGCTGGAGTGCAGTAGCATTTGCATGGCTACTACAGTCTCGACTTGCTGGGCTCAGGTGATCCTTCAGCCTCAGCCTTCCAAGTAGCTGGAACTACAGACTCGTTCCACCATGGCTGGCTAATATTTTTTATTATAGAGATGAGGTCTTGCCAAGTTACCTGGGCTTGGGCAGTCCTCTTGTCTCAGCCTCCCAAAGTGCTGGGATTATAGGTGTGAGCAGTCCTCTTGTCTCAGCCTCCCAAAGTGCTGGGATTATAGGTGTGAGCAGTCCTCTTGTCTCAGCCTCCCAAAGTGCTGGGATTATAGGTGTGAGCCACCACGCCTGGCCAGACATAGTTATATCATCAGGACTTTAGAAATACTTTGCAGTGACTTAGTTTTCAGATTCTTAACTTATTTCTCTAATTTATTTTAAATCTCTTTGCACATTGATTTTCAATCATTTACTTTTAAAAGATTAAAGGCAATTGATGTGTTGTGCCAAACATGTAGTGATAGAAGTGAATTGTGAATACAGTATTGGGCATACATGGATATTTAAAGCTATAGTTCTTGAGGAATCTTCTTTTCAAGCAAGATGATTGGAAGATACTAAAAATTAGGTCAGAACGTTCTTTGGAAGGTTGCCATACACATGGAATTGATGTTTGTCACAGCTAAATTGGCACTATTTTTATTATTAGGCTTGATCTATAAGTGTTTCCTGATTTGTATCTCAAATATTAAGTGTTTTTATACTTTCAAAATATATACTGTAGTTTGTGATCAGTTGCAATCCCATTTTCCTTTTCTTAGAAAATTGTTCACCCATGAAAGTGCTCCTGAATTAGTGATGATAATTGCATTACGTTGAGTATACTAAAACTGAATTGTACCCTTACAAATGGTGAATTTTATGGTACTTGATTGGTACCTCAGTTGAAAAAATACATCTCTCAGTTATGGATACCAAGTAACTCTCATTCATTATTGTTTGGAGAATTAGGATCACAGGAAACATACAGTGATAAATTACTGAGGTTTGATAATCAAGCTATTTTATGACAGCTGAGAGACGGTAAACACCTGGTAAGCTAAAGACCTGGTTCAAAAAGATTCTGGTTTAAGTTCAGATGTCTCTGCGGATATCATAATCACTAGTCAACATTTTGTCTACGATACATGAATAGCAGTATGAACAGTAAATACATGTACTGTAATATTCTTTCATTAGAAGTTTTCAGATTGCAGTTATTGCACCATATATACATACAAGTAAATATGCAGGTGCATTGGAAATAAAAAGAAGTGAAATAACACTAAAACTCCACAACTCAAAGAAGAAACATAAGACGAGGTAGCATATAGTAAAGAAATTGTTGTGAGTTTAGTAGTGGCCTCTGTGTCTTATGTTGTGTGAGATTATTTCATAGATGGATTGAGTTCCCCCAAATGGTATGAGCTCACATGTTAAAATTTATAGAACCTGGGATAGTTTCACAAAGGGCTGAATTTGAACTTGCCTTTCTGATGATTTAGGTTGATAGGGTACTGGTACAGCTGTAATAAAGATGGAGTTATCAAGTTCTCTGGTGTGTTTGGGGAGCAGCCAGCCATAATTAGAAATAATACTGGTGATAAGGGACTTTGTATGGCATATTCAGAGTTGTCCTATAGACAGTTATGTCTTAGAAATAGCCCCATGGCTAGAAAAGTGAAATATGAGGCAAAAGAGACATGTTAAATGGTTAACTAATTGAAGATGTTGGAATGGAGAGGAGCTGGGGAGGATTTCTGAAGTAGATTGGTCTTGATGTAATTGATTGGGCTAAGACGTGAAGGTAGTAGACTCTTGTAGGAAGAGATTAGTTAAAAGGTAAGATTTTGCGAGGTGTGTGACTCAAGCCTGTAATCCCAGCACTTTGGAAAGCTGAGTCGAGAGGATTTCCTGAGTTCAGGGATCGAGACCAGCCAAAAATAAGCCAGTTGTGGTAGTGCCTATAGTTCAAGCTACTTGGAAGGCTGAGGCAAAAGAATCTCCTGAGGCCAGCAGGTCCGTGAGCATGCCACTGCACTCCAGCCTGGGTGACAGAGTGAGACTCCACCAACTCAGAAAAACAGAAGGTGAGTTTATGTTTGTGACTGTGTGATAGATTATGCCATTAAAGTTTACATGAAAGGATTTTGCAGAGTTTGAGAGCTTGTTAGAGTTTAGGGAAGTGAGCAGTTTTGTTACTGAGACTTATCCTATAGGACTTTGCCAAGAAGGTATCCTGGTAGAGAATAGAGGAAATTGTTGAAGTGCATAGCAGGTGAAAAGAAGACAAACCACTTTTTAAAATTTAAAGATGTGGGGTACAATTCAGGATTAGGTAAGTGGGCATTGCACAGGTAAAATTTGGGCCTGCTTTTCATCCCCACTTTGCCTAGTTTGAGATCAGGTACCCTTATTGATGTTGTGGGGGCCCCCCACACAGTGTTCCCCATCCATTTCTTTTTTTTTTTTTTTTTTAAGAAAGAAAAGTTTATTTAAAGGTAAATTAAAAGCCGGGCTCAGTGGCTCAGCCTGTAATCCCTCGCTTTGGGAGGCCGAGATGAATGGATTGCCTGAGCCCGTGGGTTCGAGACCCGCCTGGGCAACTTAGTGAGACCTCATCTCTACAATAAATTAGAAAATGAGCTGGGTGTGGTAGCGCATGCTTGTAGTTCCAGCTACTTGGAAGGCTGAGGCGGAAGGATTGCTGGAGCCCAGCGGCTCGAGGCTGCGGTGGCCAGGAGCGGCCACTGTACTTCAATCTGGGCAACAGAGTGAGACTCTGACTCAAAAAAAAAAAAAAAAAAAAAGGTAAATTAAAGAGAAAGAGGGGGGAAAGAAAAGATTCACCTCCCCAAGGTGGGAGAGGGGACCAAAGCCAGGATGCATGGTGACAGCCATAGCTCAGAGAGCACATGGCCACACCAAGTCTAGCAAGGCAATGGCCTCCTTCCATTTCTTAAACTACTATCTGATCTATATTGTCTTGGGCCCACATTTTAGGTTTTGGATTAACAAATCAAGTAATACAGAGGAGATGGGTGAAGAACTTTCATCTTATTAAGGGTAGAGGACCTGACACCTTGCCCTCATTTTCCGTCTTTTGGATATTCCTGAGTAACTATATATGTGAGAGATGGGTTTTATATGTGTGTATGAAGGAGAACACTGAAATAATTTCCGTTTTGAAGTTTTAGGAAATTAGGGGAGACCCTCTGGTTCAAAGACATGTAATTCAGAGAAGAAGGGGGTTCTGTGCTTATTGAAAACCTAATAGTTGACTCCAAGTGTCATTTTAAATGGAGATAGGGTACTTTACGCTTGTAAGTTTTTCCATTTGCTCACAGCCCCACTGTTGATTGTCCCTTTCTGGTGGGAACCTTGTAAGTATATTTAGATACCAGTAGGATTTTAGATGGTGAAATATAATATTAGTACATATGCTTTCAGCATAAACTTGATATTATTTGACTTATTATTTCATTTGACATTCCTTTTTAGCTAGTTTCTTTTTGTTGTGTCATGGTCTTGAGTAGGTGGGATATATTTCTTTGAAGGAGACAATCATTTTAGTGCATCAGAGTTTTGACTAAATGACTGAATTGAGTGGTGTTTTAATTTTATTTTTACTTAATCCCAAGGTAGTCTGTGGTGTTTTAGGGATCTACTTTAAGGCTTTTTTTTTTTTGGACGGGGTCTCACTGTTGCCCAGGCTGGAGTGCAGTGGCACGCTCACAGCCAGTGCAACCTCGACCTACTGGGCTTAGGTGATACTTCTGCCTCAGCCTTCCAACTAGCTGGCGCTACAGGCGCGCACTACCAGGCCAGGCTTATTTTTTATTTATTGTAAAGATGAAGTCTCACCAAGTTGCTCAGGCTGGTCTCGAACCCCTGAGTTCAGGGCATTCTCTCACCTCTGCCTCTCAAACTGCTGAGATTATAGACTTGAGCCACCACACCTGACCAAGGCATTCTTCATACAGGTAGACTCTATCTGCCTCCTTGATGTTATTTTTTCTCCTCTTAACTTTGCTGAGATATAATTCACATACCATTAAAAAATCATTTAAAGTGCACAATTTAATATATTTAGAGTTGTACACTCCTGGCTGATCTAATTGTAGATCATTTTATTTTCCTAAAAATAACCCCCCTGTCTGAATAGTCACTGATTCTGGGTATTCATATAAATGGAATCAAACAATGTATCTTCTTACTGGCCTTACCCACTTAAGAATGTTTCTATGGTTTATCCATGTTGTAGCATGTATCAGTACCTCATTCCTTTTATTACTGAATTTTATTTTATGTTTAATACAACATTTTATTTATCCATTCATTTGTTGATAGGCATGAGTTGTTTCCACATAGTAGGTAATGCTGTTATGAATATTGACATACACATTTTTGAATGGGTGTGTGCTTCCATTTCTTTTGGGTATATACCTAGAGGAGTAGTATAATAATTATATTATTAACCTTCTTGAGGCACTGTGAATATTTTCAATCTGGCTGCCTTATACATTCTCATCAGCCATGTGGTGTTCCATTTTATCCACTTACTCTAGTCAAAAGGAAGTGTAGTATCTCATTGTGGTTTTGGTTTGCATTTACTTTAACAGTAATAATTTGGAGTATCTTTGCATGTATTTATCAGCTGTTTGTCCTTCCAGAAATGTGTTCAGATTCTGTCATTGTTCTATTATTGATGTGTAGATTCTTTATATTAAGAAATATAAACAACTCTGGATACAATATCTGATAAGCAGTCGAATGGGTAACTGGTGGCAACATACTAGAATAGTGCTGTCCAGAAGAACTTTCTGTGATGTAAATATTCTATATCTGCTCTACCCGGTGTGGATAGTGATTACTGGATCCAGCAGATGTAGAATGCTGCAAAGTTAACCTTACTGGGTTTAATCTTGAGTTGTGTTTAAGAAAATAAATGTAATGACTAAAGCCTGCTATTTTGGCAGGAGAAAGAATCCAGGCTGCAGTTTTATAACAAATCTTAAAAGGAACTTTGAAAGACTATCCAGGATGTTATTTTGTAGGAAAGAGGATTAATTTTTTTATAAATAGGATAAGATTACACTTTGATACTGTCTTAAGGAACTATATTTCAAGGAACAAAAATATTCTTTAAAAGTATAATTGTACTTTTTTTTTTTTTTTTTTGAGTTGTTGTCTCACTGTGTTGCCCAAGCTGGGGTACACTGGCTCTATCATGGCCATTGGAACCTTGACCTGCTGGGTTCAGGTGATCCTAATGTCTTCCAAGTAGCTGGAACCACAGGTACATGCCACCACACTCAACTTTAAGTTGCCCAGTCTGGTCTTGGACCCCTAGACTCAGGCCGTCCTCTCAACTCTGAGTGCTGGGATCACTGGCATGAGCCATCTGAGCCATCACACCTGATTAAAATTTTGCTTTTTTTAGGGAGCAAAATTTCTTTTCCAGGAATCTTGTTACCATAAAGTGATGAATGTGCTATTACTATAAGATTAATGAAGTTTAAGGACAGATTTTTAGAGTACAAAAAATATATTAGGAGAAATTCATTTGTAGAAGTTTGTGATTTTCTTAGAGCAAGCACAGCATGGTAGCAATTTTATGTCACGTTATGGGTTCAATAATCTGATTTTTATTTTGTAATAAGAACCTTGAAAGGGGATTCATTTTTTTGGTAGAGTATTCAACTTTTCTGTTTTCCCTTGGGAAAAGATCTCATAATCTTTATTAAGCTAGAAAATTGAAGCAGCTATCTTTCTGTTTTGTTACACGTTGATAGTGTGGTTTATGGTCAATTCTTTCTTAGAGGCCAGTTTGAGGAAGTCACTTATTTACTTGACAGATATTTGTTATGATTCTACTATGGGGCATTGTATGTAATAGGGATATTATAGTAAAAAATAGATGGCCTCAGAAAAGAAAGATCGGTTGAAAACATCATCTAGAGCATGTTAAAGCATTGTATGTCCTTAGCTTTTACTCTTGAGTGATATGGGAAGCCAATGGAGGGTTTTGCCCAAAGGAGAGAGTATCTCATTAATATTTTGATATCTGAGTCTGTAGTCATTTTGAGTATGACCTGGGAAGTGGCAGTGGGTGTGGTGAAAAGTAGTTCGATTTTGATGATGACGGTGACAAATCTGCTTATATTGTGAGGCCTGAGAGAAATCAGAGGTGCCACCAAAGGTTTGTCCTTGACAACTGGAGGCTTGGAGTTTACAGTGAGCAATTGAGGAAGAACATAGGAGCAGCTATGGGGTGAATAGCACAGATGAGTGTGTGTACATGTTAAACTTAAGCTTTTGATTAGACATCTACTTGGAGCGATGTTAAGCGGGCAGGTGTTTATATGGTTCTAGGGAAGTCATCTGCTTATAAGTAATGAAACCATGATACTGAAGGATTGGAGTTAGAAAAGAGAGGATTCCAGGCAGGGTACTGCAGCTTTTAAAGGCTGGGGAGATGAGGAGAAATCAGCAAAGAAGGTAGACTATTTCACAGAGGAAAAAGCAGAAGTAGTATGAAGTGTCCTGAAAGCTGTGAGTATATCGAGTGGGTGAAATGTGTCAAATACTTTTGATAGTTTTAGGTAATAGGATTTAGAAAATGTCAATTTGATGTAGTAATGTAGAGATCTTTGGTAACTTTAACAGAGATGGGTTCTGGTAAAGGCAGAAAGTTTACAAGGAGAACAAATGGAAAGATAGACATTGGAGACAGCATAGAAAACTTTCAGTCAGATTCACTCTTGATGTGCAATTTCCACATCAAGTTTGGTGTACAAAATGTATAGTTGTGTAATCATCACTATATTCAGGATAGAAATAGTTACAAATCTTCAAAAAATTTACTAACAATGTAGCTTTGTAGTCAACAACTTCCTTTACCTTACTCCTTAGCATCCAGATCCTTTATAGACAACTCCTTAAAAGTAGTTTGTCATAAGCAGATTGTCATAAGCAGAAAGAGAGAACCATATACTCTCTGATCTGACTTGATAAAGTGAGAAAAGAATGGATGGACTTAACGTTTTTCACATACTGTCTATGAAGTTATTCTGCAAAACACTGTTTTGTGACTTCAACTTTTCAAAAAATAAAGTCTGGGTGCATTGGCCCAGCACTTTAGGAGGCCGAGGCGAGTGGATTGCCTGAGCCCACAGGTTTGAGACCAGCCTGGGCAGCGTGGCGAGACCTCATCTCTACATACAATAAATCAAAAATTAGCTGGTTGTGATATCACACACCTGTCGTTCGGTTACTTGGAAGGCTGAGGTGAAAGAATTGCCTGAGCCCAGCAGGTCGACACTGGGTTTGTGGTGAGCATACCACTGCACTCTAGCCTGGGCAACAGAGTGCAACTCCAACAGAAAAAAAGTAAAATTAAATACACTGACAGTTTAAAATACTATGTCTGGGCTGGGCTCTGGCTCAGCCTGTAATCCCGCGCCTTTGGGAGGCCAAGGTGAGTGAATTGCCTGAGCCCCCGTGGGTTCGAGACCCGCCTGGGCAACTTGACGAGACTTCATCTCTACAATAAATCAAAAATTAGCCTGGCGTGGTAGCGCGCGCCTGTAGTTCCAGCTACTTGGAAGGCTGAGGCGGAAGGATTGCAGGAGCCCAGCAGGTCAAGGCTGCGGTGGCTGGGAGCGGCCACTGCACTTCAGTCTGAGTGACAGAGTGACACTCCAACTCAAAAAAAAAAAAAAATACTATGTCTGGGAAAAATCCAGTGACTTACAAATATATCTATTAAGAACACCATGACAAATGAATAATAAAATTATTTGGAAATTGGGGGTTCTAGAGATTAGGATGGGAGGGAAGCTCTGTACACAAAGCCAGGGATGAAATGTCTAGTTTAATGTTCAAAGCTTCCTGCTGAATCCATCAAGACAAATCACTTTTTTCTTTATGTTAAAATGCAACCTTCATTCTCTTGCAAAGCGTTAAAAATCTGGAGCAATTTTCAGTCAAATGTACCTTAGAATTTGAAGAAATATCCCTAAATGCTAATATTATGATAGAAGATTATAGAACCAATTTTTGATTACTTCTACTGGCTGTCTCTATATAGGAGCTATTAACGTTTGGGTGCCTCCATGTGATATGAAAAACTATGCATTTCTTGTGGTGAGCACATGAGTTTATAGCATACTGGTTTACCATTTAGACATTTTATATTTTAGATGTCTAAATGGTAAGCCAGTGTCCATTTTAGCTACTCCTACACTTCCCAAGACAGCATGCTGTTTGTTGGTGAAGCACTTGTAAATAACATTTGGAAATCACCTCTTAGTTTTGAAGTAAAACACTAATAATAAAAATCTTGATTTGTTTTTAAGCACAAAAGCAAAAATTTCAGCTATATTATGAAAACAGTTGCTTTTGCTCTGATATTGATGTAATTTTATTAAATTTACATTTTAATATAAACCTAGATTAAACATTTTTAACTACATAACTAAGAATTTGAGCCACTTATCTGTCATCAATTCATTTAACTAGTACTTGTTGCAGCTAGGCTGGGAAAACCAGCTCTTTGACTTTGACTCTTCATATTTTTTCTGCTGTGTCACATTTCCCATGGTTTTCTATAGATACTTCACACAGGGTACATTTCATTAAAAGTTTTGTGTATCCTCACCTTCTTAAATTCATTCTTTTGAATTAACACATCCCCTCGTTCTTGGATTTATATCACTTTTTCTCTTTACCTCCTCTGGATGCTTCTCCGAGATGGGCACATAATAGTCTAGATTTGGTCCTGTTAAGCTTAGATAGAATGAGATATAGTATCTCTTACTCCTGGACCTGTGATTTTTAAACTTTTTGTTCATATAGGTACATTGAGAGAATTGTAGCAGTTTCAGGGATTCTCACACATCCTTAAAGCCTGAACACAGTCACCCATAAGATTCATCCCTATTCCAGCAAAATTAAAAGCAAATTGATACTGAGTTTTTTTATTGAAAAATAATTCCTCTTAACAGTGTGAAAGAAATTGTGATGAGGTTGTGTATTTACACTGAATTTGATAAAACCAATATTGTACAGAGAGGAAGTAGTTTTATAATTGGTATTATGGAGTTTTTCAAAAATAACTTGTGCAAAAGGAAGCTGTTCTTAAACATTTCTAATCTTTAATCTGTCTACTAAGTGTCTCATAATGCTTTTAATTTGGAGATTGGGGTAGAGATTCTTTGTCTAAGTCTGTTTAGATAATTAACCAGTGTTGCCAGAAATGTTTTAATTTCTTTCAAATGGTAATTACCTTCTATTTTGACTAGATTTTTTGCCAACACATAGCTTCCAGGTTTTTGGTTTTTTTTTTAAGATGCAATCATAGGTCTCTTAGGTGTGGTCCTAGTTCTTCTGATAGTGAACATTTCATCAAGACTTTTTAGCCATTTGTGCCTGAAGGTATTTTGCGGATCACCTCCCAGCAACTCGACCCCACTTTTTGACGAAATGGTGAAAGATGAATCACTTCTTATTAAATAGTATAGCCTTGGAACCAGCTATTTTATTGTAGTAATATTTGGCTTCTAATTGGATTTTGGACATTGAGGAGCTTATGACAAATCAGATCTTTATACGTTTTTCTAATGTGTGGTAATGTGTGAAACAGTCAACAACATGCATTGCAGGCTCATTGATACATATTGTGCAATAGAAATTTTTGTTTGTTTGTTTGTTTTGAGTTGGAGTCTCACTCTGTTGCCCAGACTGGAGTACAGTGGCCGCTCCCGGCCACCGCACAGCCTCGACCTGCTGGGCTCCGGTGATCCTTCCGCCTCAGCCTTCCGAGTAGCCAGAATTACAGGCATGCGCTACCACGCCCAGCTGATTTTTTGATTTACTGTAGAGATGAGGTCTCGCTGCCCAGGCGGGTCTCGAACCCACGGACTCAGACAATCCACATGCAATAGTAATTTGATTGACATCTACCACCTGGTGTTATTCAAGCAGAGGCTGTATCATTTTCTTCTGTCCACATTAATAATATGTAATTTACTGTCCAGTCTGAAGAAAATGTGGAAGGATGCAGCGTGCTTCCTGAAAACCACTTCTTAACTGATAGATCATATCTCAGTATATATTTCATCACTTTATTTCATGTTTCACACAGTTTTAATAGAAAACTTCAGGGATGCATATACTTTTGGGAAATTTTTGCTGTTGTCCTGAAGAATCACCAGCAGTCTCTATGTGCCTACAGAGGAAATGTCCCAGTGCAAAGGGTTAAATAATCTAGGCTGTATCAATAGAAAATCAGCTGCTGTTGATGCTTCCTGATTTATTATATAGCCTTCTCAAGGGGGAAATGGTTATTTAATTTGTAGCTGGTCCTTGAAGCAATCATAATGAGCTTATTACCTGCCCCCTTTGATCTTAATGGTTTTCATAGTGTAGGTATGAGTTTTCTCCATATTTTCTCATGTTTTTATACATTTTATAAGACAAGGTCGGCTTTCTCAAAGGAGTCTTTGTGAGTTTGTCCATTCTTGAGAAACAGGTGATTGCTGTGTAACTAAAAGCGCTTTAGCACTACCAATTGAAATGTTTTTCCCTAAAAATTAGAGTACTTCCATTTGTGTTCATGGGGTCATTACCTAATTCAAAACAAATTTTTCTTTATTTTGATTATAGTCAGATGAAATAGTATGATCCAAAAGGAAATCCAGTTACAGGGAATCTGGAGTGGATAGCTCATCAGTTGGGTACTGGTGCCAGTGAAGGCGAGAAGGTTGGGAGGTAGGTTAGATCTCATTAAGTCCAGTTGGGCTGGTACTTATGCTCAGTTTTAGGCTAAAGACAAGGATAACTTTATTTTACCCCTAGAAATTGATTTAAGCCTGTTGCGGTGGTTCATTCCTGTAATCCCAGCACTTTGGGAGACCAAGGCAAGAGGGTTGCCTGAACCCAGCCTGAGCAACTTGGCAAGGCCTCATCTCCATAGAAAACTAAAAATTAACCTGTCATGGTTGCTTGCGTCTGTAGTTCCAGTTACTTGGAATGCTGAGGTGGAAGGATCCCCAAGCCTAGCAAGTTGAGGCTGTGGTGGCTGTGAGTGTGCCTGCTGAACTCCAGCCTGAGCAGCACTCAAAAAGAAAAAGAAATTGGTTTAAATGTGTCTTACACAACAGATAGTAGCTTCTCAGTGCTGATATTCTATAGTTTCTGAATCATTCTTTGCAAAAAATGTAAAAATGGGAAGGTAGTGATAATAAAAAGTTACTATTATAGTTTGTGCCCACAAAGTTGATTTTTTTTTTGCCATGTGAAAAGCCAATCATTTCTGTTCAAGGGGGGAAGTGCCAGGTTAGGACTGAAAACTATTTGAAGATTAGCAAATCATGCTCTAACTTGTTTGGCAGTGTTCTTATACTCTTTCTTAGGAAAATGTTTCTGTCCTTAAAGACACTCTTCAGGAAAAGATGATATACTACTTTGTTGAAATAATGTGGAAACGTTTTAGAGAAGTTGGGTTAACAGAAAAGAGAAAGATACTATCTCTGAGAGCTTATAAAATCAATGTTTTCAGTATTGGAAAATTAGAGACTATATTATAACTCAGAAAACCAGCCACTAATATATGTGTTTACACAAGGAAGATTCACAACATGATAATGATTTATAAAACTTCGTTAGTTGTTTACTACATCACCATTTGGTTTTTAAAAATCTTTTGAGTTAGGCAGAGAGCAATTGCTAGGTTTTGTGTTTTTTATTTGTTTTTTTTTTTATTGTAGAGATGAGATCTCGCCAAGTTGCCTGGGCTGGTCTCAAACCCACAGGCTCGGACAGTCCACTCGCCTTTGCCTCCCAAAGCGCTGGGGGTTATAGCCTGAGCTACTGAACCTAGCCTCTTTGTTTTTTAATAGAATACCCAGGCCTTGTAGGTTATTAGTTGGCGCCTTCTTTTTTCACTCTTTTTTTTTTTTTTGAGTTGGGATCTCACTGTGTCACCCAGGCTGGAGTGTAGTGGCATGCTCATGGCTATTGCAGTCTCAACCTTCTGGGCTCAGGCGATCCTTCCGCCTCAGCCTTCCAAATAACTGGAATTACAGGTGCGTACCACCACACCTGGCTGATTTTTTTTTTGGTTTATTGTGGAGATGAGGTCTCACCAAGTTGCCCAGGCTGTTCTCGAACCCATGGACTCTGGCAGTTCTTTTACCTTAGCCTTCCAAAGTACTAGAATTATAGACATTACTGGCTAAGTTAGTTGCTTTTTAAAAAAAGCTTGCAGGGCTGTCATTAAAAAACTCATTCACTAGGCACGGTGGCTGAAGCATGTAATTCCAGCACTTTGGGAGACAGAGGTGAGAGGATTGTCTGAGCAACATAGCAAGATCTCATCACTACAATTAAAAATAAAAATTAAAAAAAAATTAGCATAGTAGCATGTGCCTGTAGTTCCAGCTACGTAAGTAGAAAGATCATCTGAACCCAGCTGTTCGAGGCTGCAGTGGCTGTGAATAACAGTGAGACTTAAACTCCAAAAAAAAAAATTCATCCACTGGTGTATTATTCGTTGATATGCTACCATAAACTGTTATATTTAAATGACAACATGGCATGTATAATCTCTGAAACTGATTCCCATTCCCATGTAAGATGTTTTTTGTTCTGTTTTTTAGTTAAAAGTTTTAATAGAAACTATTTATTGAGCGTCAGATGTGTGCTGGGTGTTGGATTTAGGCACTAGTGAATAGTAAAGGTAGACAGTGGACTCTGCGTATCAGTAGCTAACACATTTTCTTGTAATTCCCTCTACTATATGAGAAGATCAGATGTGCGGTACATTTCAGTGTTTAGGTATACAAGTGGTCATTATACAGGCAAAGTTTGGGCCTGCCTTTGGTCCCCGCTTTGCCTGGTTTGGGGTCAGGTACATTTAATTGATGTTCTCCTGCACCTCCAGTACTAGCAGTTTTATATGGTTGGTTCAACCTAATATCATTAGTAATATCACTAGTAATAACTAGTAAATTCTTCTGTTGATGAAAAAAATCAGGCCTCTGACTAATACTAAATAACCACAGTTTGCATTTCCTTGTATTTTTATTATCACTTGTAGTATTTTTATTATGAGTACTATATTTGGCCTCATGTGAACTGTTTATTGCAGTATAGATATGAAATAAAATCAAGAAAAGGCCTGTTACAAGAAGTAATGCTGTTAGCATATGAATCTGTTCTTAAGGCCAACCACAACCATATTATTGAATTTATGTTTGTATATGTAGTATTGAAGCAAAGTTAATGGAGTATTAAAAATATTTTATCAAGTTATGAGTTCCTCTGGCCTTTTGAAAAGAATGAAATTGACTTAGTAAAATGAAATGACTGAGACAATGCATGTTAATTTAATATGTTATGTTCACTGTTGGATCTTGCTGACTTGATATTAGGTCTTTTTTCCTCTTGTCCAATAGGATGTACAGTTACCCAGCACGAGTTCCTCCTCCTCCTCCTATTGCTCGGGCTGTAGTGCCCTCGAAACGCCAGCGTGTATCAGGAAACACCTCACGAAGGGGCAAAAGTGGCTTCAATTCTAAGAGTGGTCAGCGAGGATCTTCTTCCAAGTCTGGAAAGTGTATGTGTCGTTATTTCAGCTTTGTGATTTTGATGTGTTTTGAAATGGGAAAAATTAATGTGATTATATTTATGTGCTACATGGCTAAGGTACCAACTCTTGATTGCCTTTTATTAACTCTAGCTGCTTGTTAGTTTGAATAAAGTTATTAGACTGTATAATAGAGTTTAGACACCTGTTAAATCTGTGAAATGTCTGTGTAGTTTAAAAACTAAATTTACTTAGTATTCCATATGAAGATTTGCTTTTGCTTTTCTGTATTGAACTCTTGTAAATATTGTAAAATACTAGAAGAGGTGTTGTGCAGTGGCATATACCTGTGGTCCCAACTACTCAGAAGGTTGAGTTGGGGGAATCAAAGATGGAAGTGGGAGCATCTCTTGAGGCTATATAGTGCACTATGATTGGATGGGTGAATAATCAGCCTAGATAACATGGTGAGGTCTTGCCTATTAAAAAAATTCATATGCATTACAAAAAAGAACTTTAAAATAGAATTGAGGTCTTTCGTGATCCTATATAACTCAGAATGCTGCTGCTAAGGAAATACATGCATTTGATTCAGTTTTCAGCTACCAACTATAACAAATCAAGGGTCCTCATTGACTTTCTGTCCTGGGATCTGTTGATTTCTGATGAAGTAGATGAAATGTGTTTGGTAGCCGCTAGCCTCTGGTACCTTTGATTCTAATCTAGGATTTTTGTTTGTTTTGTTTTAATTAAAGTGAAAGGTGATGACATTCAGGCCATTAAGAAGGAACTGTCTCAGATAAAGCAAAAAGTGGATTCTCTGCTGGAAAACCTGGAAAAAATTGAAAAGGAACAGAGCAAACAAGCAGCAGGTAAATTGTTTTTCTGCTTGTTGGATGTAATGTTGGGCTAGTTACCCATGGCAGTTAAAAGTACTTGTTGGAATAGTGGGATGGAAAGCAGTTTATCCCAGTGAAGTTTTAATTGGGAAAGGCATTTATGTGGGAGACTTAGATTTCTGCTGTAGTTAGTTCTGTGATCACTAGTGGGGATTGTCTATATCCTGTGGAAACTATGTGTCGCTAGACATACTTGTCACTTTCCTCCACAGTGGAGATGAAGAATGATAAGGTAGAAGAGGAGCAAACTACCACCTCCGTGAAGAAAGATGAAACTAACGTGAAGATGGAGTCTGAGGGGGGTGCAGATGACTCTGCTGAGGAGGGGGACCTACTGGATGATGATGATAATGAAGATCGGGGGGATGACCAGGTGAAAACCATGGGAAAGAAAATAAAAAGGTGGTGGAGGGGGGGTCAGGGACACATGGAGTGCCTCTAACTCCATCCTATTTGTGTCTGTTTCTCACAGCTGGAGTTGATCAAGGATGATGAAAAAGAGGCTGAGGAAGGAGAGGATGACAGAGACAGCGCCAATGGCGAGGATGACTCTTAAGCACATAGTGGGGTTTAGAGATCTTATCCCATTATTTCTTTACCTAGGCGCTTGTCTAAGATCAAAATTTTCACCAGATCCTCTCCCCTAGTATCTTCAGCACATGCTCACTGTTCTCCCCATCCTTGTCCTTCCCATGTTCATTAATTCATATTGCCCTGCGCCTAGTCCCATTTTCACTTCCTTTGAACGCTCCTAGTAGTTTTTGTTAAGTCTTACCCCGTAATTTTTGCTTTTAATTTTGATACCTCTTTATGACTTAACAATAAAAAGGATGTATGGTTTTTATCAACTGTCTCCAAAATAATCTCTTGTTATGCAGGGAGTACAGTTCTTTTCATTCATACATGAGTTCAGTAGTTGCTTCTATAACTGCAAAGGCAATCTATCTCATTTAGTTGAGTAGCACTTGAGAGCAGCTTTGAGTTAGAAGTCTGTGTGTTATACTCCCACATAAGTGTGCTGTGTGGGGCAGTTCAACACAAATGTAACAATGTATTTTTGTGAATGAGAGTTGGCATGTCAAATGCATCCTCTAGAAAAATAATTAGTGTAATAGTCTTTGTTTTCTAAAGTTGATACTGTGGGTTATTTTTGTGAACAGCCTGATGTTTGGGACCTTTTTTCCTCAAAATAAACAAGTCCTTATTAAACCAGGAATTTGGAGAAAAAAGAACCCTGGTTTTTTTATTTTTTTACTTTATAATTGTTTTATTTTAAATTCTTTGTTTTACAGCGACCTCCACAAAACCCCTAAACTGTACTAGATGTATTTTTCTTGGAGTCATAATTATGCATACCAACATACACGAAAATTATATTTCATTGAGGTAGATGTTGCATTAAGGAGTCAAGTAACTTAGAATGGAGATTCTTTTGCAAAATGGGTTTTACACCATAATGAAAAAGTTTGAGAAATACGTTCATCAGTGCTTTGGTGATCCAACTGGCACACTTTTTGATATTTTCGTTGTCTGCTAAATTGTTTTTTCCTTAAACAGGAGAAACTCAAACACATTAAGGTTTTAGGAATATTGAAGCATCCAAAGAACGAAACTCCTATTTCTTTCCATTTTGTCTTTTTAATCACTATTACGAGCCTCATTTACCTTCTGAGTCTGTGCCTCAGTGTTACTGAAAACAGGAATATGCTTTATTTTCCTGTATTTCCTATGTAGTTGAGAACATAAGAGATGTTGCTATTTATTTTTCTTTAAGTGAACTTTAAATGCTAATCTTTGCATTTCCCCCCTCAATTGCAGTGATTTTTTTTTTTTAAAAAAGATGTTCTTGCACCCAAACTTCTAAGGATGGATATATTAAACAACTGCCAGAGTTGTGGTACTTACCTAGTCCTTGAACAGTCCAGTTTGTGGTTTTTCAATTTTTCCAGCTCAGCACCCCATCCCCACTCCCCCCAAAAAAGATTGTTTTTATGCACATGAACCATGGTTTCCTGGTAAAGTTGGTATTTTTTCATAGCACGCAGCACTGCCATTTTTGCATTCTACTTTCTATAGGCAAGTCAGGACAGCCTATTTATAAGGATCTTACAGGTCATTTTATGTAACAAACAGGGTGACAGTGGAATAGAAGAGACTGAACCTACCTTAGAGCCCAGATTCACAGTATGAAAATAACTTCTGTTATATTTACTTCAGTCCAAAATACTTCTATCCCGTGTTATGCAAACTTATAGCAGATAATGTAAGACTAGAAATAGACCTGATGCTTAGAAGGAAGTGTCAGAAGCCTAACATGCTAACAAAACCTATATGATACGGTGTTAGCCATAAGGTTTTGGAAAATACTAGGCTAATTAGGTGAATTAGAAGTGTTTATCTGCCTATACGCTGTAGGACCCCTTTCGTCACACAGAGCAGTCTGTTTAGCTGTGAAGACCAAAATCTGTGGATACTCAAGTCCCTTATATAAAATGTGTCCTACATACATTCTCCTGTATACTTTAAATCATCTCTACATTACATAAAATACTTAGTGCAATGTAAATTCTACATAAATAGTTGTGGCTGTATTTTTGTGTTTTTTGTTGTATTTTTTATTTGTCTTGTTGTTTTTTCCTTTGTATTTTCAATCCATGGTTAGTCAAATCTGTAGGTGCAAAACCCACGGATATGGCTGGCCAACTGTACTTTTAATTCTTTAGGAAAACAGATATTGGAAGAAGCTGTTAATACTTTTTGACAGCTAGAAAGTGTGATCATACCCTCACTGAAAATCTACACACATGCTATGGTTATTGCTGAAATAACCAGATATCTCTAGTTCCTCTTGATGAGAAAGTCATTTCACACTCTAGGTTTCAGGCTACTGTGAGTTAAGTTTCCTCATGTAATTAAGTTTCTATAATGACAGCCATATTTATTTAATACTTTTGACATTCCACTTCTAGGGCAAAACCATAGCAAAGTAAAAGAAAGGTGATTGAAATACTATCTGGTAAAATGCCCTTTGAAATCTAATCAAATGCAGATAAATAAAGGCTTTTGAAAAAGAAGCTAGTGGTTTTGAAGACCACAGATTAGGTGGTAGGCTTAGATTCACTGTGACATTACTTACCTTTGGCCCTAGGAAATAAGAATGTAATTGGTGCAATCGAAATTACAGAGGGATATAAGGCTGAGGCAGAAGGATCACCTAAGCCCAGCAGGTAGAGGCTGTGGTGGCTGTGAGCATGCCACTGCATTCCAGCCTGGGTGACAGAGTGATACTCCAACTCTGAAAAATTAAGAACAAATAGCATGGCAAGCAGGTAAAGGGGAAAGACTTAGGTTTTTTGAGTCTGCTAATAGGGGGAATTTGGGTTAGCATGACAGTCTTAATCAAAGAGTCCACTCTGTGAAAATAAGATTTAAGACAAAACAAAGATGCTGTTGTTTTAATTTGTTATGAAATTTAGAACAAAGGTTTTTCAGTGTGCCATGACAGCTAAGAAAATAGCCTGGGCCAGGTGTGGTGGCTCAAGCCTGTAATCCTACCACTTTGGGAGGTCAAGGCGAGAGGATTGCCTGAGCCCAGGAGTTCTAGACCAGCCTGGGGACTTGGTGGGACCTCATCCCTACAATAAATCCAAAAAATCAGCCGGGCATGGTAGGACATGCATGTAGTTCCGGCTACTTGGAAGGCTGAGGCGGAAGGATCACCTGAGCCCAGCAGGTCGACACTGGGTGGCTGTGGGCATGCCACCGTACTCCAGCCTGGGCAACAGAGAGACTCAAGAAAGTAGCCTGGAAGCTGATTAGTAGTACAGTCTCCACTCAGGATTGGAAAGCAGGAGAGAAGGCTAATGATGAAAAAGGAATCATTCTGATTTTGCTTAATTTTTAATTTGGAAACTTTTTTGGAGTCCTCTAGCTACGATAATTTTTAATTTGCTTTTCTACCAGTGGAGTGAGCTAACTGATAGTTGTTTTAGGTAGTGGGAGTGAATGATGAATTTGGAATGCTTGATAAGAGGATTCTTGTAAGACTTCAGTTTACATGTTGCCTCAGTGTCCAAAACCTACAAGTAGAGATTGTTCATTAGTCCCCATTGATTGTATGTTTTAGTCTCTGATTTTCAGAGGTAACCTGGTATACTAGAACAGGAAAAAATAGGAACAAGATTATGGTATATTGTAAGGTAATGAATGAACTGGAGTCGAGTTTGAGAAGAACATAATGGAAGGAGTACAATAGATGTAACCAAGCTGTAGGGTAACTATAAAGTGTCAGTAAAGGATTCTGCTAGACAACTTAGTATGTTTTATTCAAAAGAACTAGCGGAAGGAAAACTCAGTATATGATGTGGAAAGTAAATGACAGGTGACAAGCTACTTCACAAGTACTATGTTTTGAGGTAGCCTAAATAAAATGCTTTGTGTAGGTTGCAGAATAGAGGAGTAAGCGAATATTTAATGTATCAATTGAAAGGTGTTCTGGGGACATATGACTAGCCTGTGATAGCATTGACTGACCACTGATGCACTAATTAATTTTGTTTTCAGGAGAGAACCAGCAAGCATCGTTAATGGCTGTCATGTGGTCTGGGAGACTGAAGGACTTGGCCACATACTCCTTTCTACTGACAGTTGACCTTTTTATTTAATATGAGGAAAATTCAGCCACGCTAATGTCAAATGGAGTTTTTCGACCCTAGTTCAGATCACCTCGACCAAGAAAATGTATTTCACTTGAATTTAGAGGCCTCCAAGAAAAAGTACTCTGATAAAGAAACCAGTTGATAATAGTAAACATGACAAAATTGAGTGACAAATTAGTTACATATAATATGCACTATTGAGTTTAAGAGCCTCACTTGGGTTATTGCTGTAATTTACAGATGACAGGAATCACTATGATGATTCTGACTAATAAGCACTGTTGGAGAATTTTAGTGTTTGCAAAGGATCTTGATGTAGAGTAATACTGTAACCCGTTAAACTGTTGTAGACATAGCTACCTGATGGGATAACATTTTTTCAAATGATCAGTAGAACAAAGGACAAAGTAAATTGAGAAAACATGGTTACATTAGTAACTTTCAAGTTAATTTTTAAAATGTAAGGAAATCTCAAAAAAAAAAAAAACCTGTTTAAAGAGTCTTAGAGTAAAAGCACCCTTTGTAAGTAGAACTGCATAGCATAAGAGAAGGAAGAATAGTGTAATGTGGTAAATGCAAAAACAGTAGACATCGAAGCCCAAGATGAATGGCGATGAAGATGTGGATTATTTTATTCTAGTGGTAATCAGAATTGAAGATTGAGAAAAACATGTAAGCTCTGACAAGATTTTTGCTTGCGCAAAAGTAACTCCTACAGTCCTTACATATATCTAGAAAAGATGTGATCAGAATAATGATATTTGTGAAGTGGAATAGTTCTTAACCTTGAATGTGTATTAAAGATACCCGGGGGCTTATAAGATCCTGATGTCCTGGCATGTGCTCCAGATAGGTAAATCTCTGTGGTTGGCATTCATCAATATTTTGCAAGTTGCTTTATTTCTAGTTTTCCACCCAAATAGGGCACCACTACACCTTAAGGCAAAAACCAGCACTCATGGTAAAGATGGGCAGGGATTAGGAAAGGACATGGTGCTTAGAGGGTGTCTACCCAATGAGCCTGGCTACTAGGGAGGTTAGTAAAAGAAGCCCTTGCATATGTTGTGAGTTAAGTGCAGTATGAGGAAATGGTGGCTGGTATGTTATAAAAGAACCAAACGCAACTGAAAGCGTCAAGGTGTACCTGCATTGAAATTTATGTACCAAAGTCTAGAATGGCATTTGGGCAGGTAGTTAAAAGGTTAGGGGAAAGCTGGAGTAGGAGGGGAAAAACGCTTGTTTTCTAAGATGACAGCAAAAACCATTAAAAGTAAATTTGCCCACCATTCTTAGGACGTTTTGTCAGCAAAACTAATGACGGAAATGTCTTACAATGCATTGACCAAGATATAGCTAGTGACAGGTTGTTGAGCCTTGAGATGTGGCTTGTGTGACAAAGGAGTTGGATTTAAAATTTTATTTTAGAGTCGTGGCTTCTTTATTGGATAATACAGTGCTTAGAGAATATTCAGTTTTCAAGCAAGTAGTGGCTACTAAAACTTAACACAAACAAAGGTAATTACTTCCAAAATGTTTCATTGTTCTTGACTTCCTTGGTAATATTTTTGTAGGTTCAAGACCCTATACTCTAATATTGAAGTTGTCTCTAGTAAGGACATCTAGTAAGTTGCAGGCTTAATCTATAACAAAATATAGTATATTTGTCGGTTGTTTTGAGCTCAAGACAAGTAGAACTTTTTGTGGGTATTACATGTATTCAGTATGCTAGGTGTAAGCAGTTAACATATAGTCTTACTTGATTTTCAGTAGTCATATTAGGTATGTCTGCAAGTAATTTCTGTGTTTCAAGGAGTTTCCGAGAGATCAAGTACCTTGTTCAAAGCCCTGTGGTTATTAAAGCTAAGATTTCAACTTATGTTCTGACTTAATATCCATGGGTTCTAGGCCCTAGAGGAAATGGTGTCTTTGAACTCTAGTCCTGAGTCAGAGAAAATGACTAAACTATTTCCTGACTACAGGTAACAACAGTATATTCTTAACAAAAAAGAGGTAAAATATCCCCACAGTGTTTTTCTGCTTATTCTGTTAACTAAAGTCTAGAGTGGTTCAATTGCAAATCACATTGAAAAATTCTCAGCTAACTGAAAGCCTATCATTTCGTGTAATTTTGTTGGGATTCAGAAATGCAGCAAGAATACAGCCTCACCCATCCATCTTAGCCCTTTTGTGGCATCCAGAACATCTTAAAATAGATTTTCTTGTAGTTCAGACAATTTAAACTTCCATGTATCTTGCAAAAATTGCTGTCAGGACAATACTGTGATTACATTTCTACCATGACCTGTTATAAATAAGCACCTGGTGATGTCATTGCAAGAGGTCAAAAGGTAACGTCTTCACAAAGGAACTTGTGAAAGAGGTCTACTGACACAGATTCAAGTCTTTTTGTAGACCCACACAAGTCATAATAGTGAATTTGGGACATAAGCTCCCTCCCCCAAGAAATCCTGGACCCAAGAATCAATTTGTAGTTTAATGACTCTGGAAACTCAGATTGGTCCTTGTTTAACAGCTTTTATTGTCTGTTTTGTCCTTGTTTTTAGGAGACCAGCCTTACCCAGATGTACAGTATTCTTTTTTGCTTAGAACTTGTGTTGCTTTTAGTTGACTCATCCAGCCAAACTTGCCCTTTCTCCAGAACTTTATATCCACTGCACAAAAGCTGCTTCTGTATCACCAGCGTCCTGTTAACTGATCACCTCTAGAGACAGTGATTGCTGTCATTCATCCACTCTCACCTGGGAATACAATCTTCTCACAGCTCAGTGGCTCTGCTGTCCACCCACACACTCCTCCTGCATGTGAAACAAGCTCATAGCCCTCTCAGTGACTTATGCTGCCTTGTCCTATTAGGCACCCACCTGGATTTGTAAGGATATTTTCCTTGAAAACACTAGCCTCCCAGCAGAGTTGTCACTTTGCTGAGAAGTCTTCGGTTGATCTCATTTTCCCTAGCTTTCTACAGATGTTGGGAAGCACTGCCCAACCTTTGGTGTATTTGAGGAGTCCTTTTTTAACTTTTCTGCACAGATTGCAGTCTCCTGCCTGCCCTTTGCCTTTTGGCTGTTACTCTTTCATTGGTTGTTCTTATAATGGCAGTTATAGCCTGTATAGTCTTGTCAATGTCTGTTGAATTTTCTCTCCATCTCGACTGCTACCATCCCAATCCAAGCTTTTATCACCTTGTTGCTTCTGGGTTAACCCGTTGTCCATACAACAGCCATATTGATCTTTTCAAAACATGCATATAATCATGGCACTTCTTGACTTAAAATCACTCTGGCTTTATTTCCCCTTAGGTAGGATAATGACACTTGGAAACAGTGGTCTGGCCCTTGCTTATCAATCTAGGCTCTCTACCAGATGCTGCCTCACTTTCCCCGTAGCAGTCACATTGAACTTGTTTCTCTTACTCCTTATACTTCCCACCCATTTGGTTCACCTACTACTCATCCTTCACGTTACTGCTCAAGTGTCACTTCAGGAAGCCTACCTTGCCATAGGTTCTCAGAAGCAGGAGTATCATCTTTGTAATGCTAGTCATACACATCAATATGCATGATTATTTAATGTGTTTTTCTTAGAATGAAATTCAGCAGGGACAATGCCTATTACTGTTCATTACTAGATCTCCAGTGCTTAGCACAGTGTTTAAAACAAATCGATGTTGAATGAAGAACTAGAAAAGGGAGAGGGAAAAATGGGGAGAACGATTGGCCCTCCATGAGGCAGTTTTAGAAACAAAGCTTGGCTGAAGAATTGATTTTTCACAGCACACCTGGTGCCTGTCTCACGTGAGTGCACTGGCCTTACTTTCACTGAAATAGTTGGCAGTCCCTTCCCAATGTCAGCCTCCCGCAAATCCCTCAGTAATACATGTCTGATGCCAAGGGGGTGTGAGGCATCAGAAAGATAAATGTGCCCATTGCAGTTAATCTTTCAGTATCTTTAGGTCCAATATACCTTACAAAGCCCACTCTTTACCACTCAACTCCTGCATTCTTTTAACTTTTAAAATTAAAGCATATACTATAAAACGGGCACATCTTAGTCACACTGCTTGAAGACAATGAAGTGAACATATATACACCTGTTTGAGCACCGCTTGTCAGGATGTGGAATATAACTAGCATCCCAGAAACCACCTTATCATCCTTGCCCCCACTGGGTAACAGTCATTCTTCTGACTTGTATCACCATAGATAGGTTTTGCTTGTTTTTGAGCTGTATATAAATGGTAGTTCAGGCTTCTCTGTGAGTGAGATGTGAGAGAGAAAAACCTGGATGCAATAGTTTATTTGGAGGTTGGTTCCAGGATGCAGGGATGGGCAAGTGGCAAGAGTTAAGGAAAAACCAATATATGGGTGTTATTGAAGTTGAATACGTAATGCTTCCCAAGTTTTCTGACTTACAGGAGACTAGGAGACTGAACTATTTGGCTCCTGATCCCAATTGATTAAGAGATGCCCTCAAGGAGGTTCACTTCCTTGCAATTCAGAGCTGCAGCTGACCTTAGTACGCTCCAGCAGCACTGAAGGACATTTGGATTGTTTTCAGTTTGGGGTAACTGCTATGAGTATTCTTGTACATGTATTTTGGGAACAGACGTATACATTTCTGTTGGATATGTAATCGAGTGGAATTGCTGATTCCTAGAGAATGTACATTCAACTTTACTAGATCTAGCCAAATACTTTTCTAAAGTGATTATGCTAGTTTAGACCTTCAGTAGCTGTAAATGAACATTTCAGCTGCTCCACATCCTTGTTAGCACTTAGTATTGTCCTTTCAATTTTAGGCTTTTTAATGGGTGTGTAGTGGTACCTCACTTGGTGTTTGCTTTTTGTAAACTATTGAAGTGTAAATTACATAAAGGTACACAAATGTACAGCTGTGACTTGTCACTGAACACACACACAAACCCACAACAAATTAAGAATTGGGACATCACCAGCACTCCAGAATCCCCATGCGTGTTCTCTTCCAGTTGCTATACCACTGTCCTAATGATGTCTGTATCCCAATACAACACCATAGATTTCTTTTGCCTGTTTTTGAGCTTCAAATAAATGAGATGATGTATTCTGTACTCTTTTGTGTCTGGCTTATTTGATTCAACAGTATATTCATATAGTTCTTCTATATTGATGCATGTTGTAGCTTGTTCATTCACACTGTTGTGTAAAGTATTGCATTGTATAAATATACTCAACTGATTCATTTTGTTTACATGCATTTGGGCTGTTTCAAGTTTTGGCTATTATGAATAAAGCTTCTATGAACATTCTAGAATTGTCTTGTTGAGCGTATGTATTTCTGGTGGATATAAAATTAAAAGTTACTGATAAATGCTTTCTCACATTGTTGCTACCTGCTATTTTCTGGCTAACCATTCGGGTGGGTGTGCAGTGTCACACTTAAATTTTCTTTTTAATTTTTTTGAGTTGGAGTCTCACTCTGTCGCCCAGACTGGAGTGCAGTGGCCGCTCCTGGCCACCATAGCCTCGACCTGG
>NW_007246478.1:80332-91518 GCF_000164805.1 Carlito syrichta
CCCGCGGGCTCAGGCAATCCACTCACCTCAGCCTCCTGAAGGTGCAGGATTGCAGGCTGAGCCACCGAGCCTGGCTTCTTTTTAATTTTTAAAAATAAAATTTTGTGTTGAAATAATGCTAGATTTACAGTAAATTTGCAGCCGGGCTCGGTGGCTCGGCCTGTAATCCCGCGCTTTGGGAGGCTGAGGTGAGTGGATTGTCTGAGAACGTGGGTGCGAGGCCCGCCTGGCCAACTTGGCAGACTTCATCTTAAAATAAACCAAAAAATTAGCCGGGTGTGATAGTGCATACCTGTAGTTCCGGCTACTCGAAAGGCTGAGGCGGAAGGATCGCCGGAGCCCAGCAGGTCGAGTCTGTGGTGGCCGGGAGCGGCCACTGCACTCCAGTCTGGGTGACAGAGTGAGACTCCGACTCTAAAAAGAAAATACAGTAAATTTGCAAAAACAATAAAGAGAGTTTCTTATATACCTTTTATTCTGTTTCCCCTATTGTTACTGTCAGTGTTACCAGGGAACATTTCTCAAGACTAAGAAACCAACACTGTCACATTATTATTAAACTCCAGTTCTTACTCAGATTTTGCCAGTTTGTTTTGTTTGTTTTGAGAAAGAGGATTTATCGAGAGGACAGAAAAGCTCCCACAGTGGGAGGGGACCCAAAGGGGTTGCCAGATTTTGCCAGTTTTGACATGCACTAATGAGTGTGTGTGTGTGCGTGTGTGTAGTTCAGCACTTGTGAATAGATTGGTATAACCACCACCACAGTCAATATACAAATGGTTCCGCTGCCATAAAGGAACCCTCTTACTACCCGTGTATTGTCACGTCACAACGCTTATCCTTTCTCCACTCTTCCTGACTCCTGGAAACTGCTCTTTTCTTCATCACTCTAAATTTATCATTTCAAGAAGTTACATAGAATGGCATCATATAGTGTTACCTTTTGAGCACGGCTTCCCCCCCATAGCATGATGCCTTTGAACTCCATCCAAATTACATGTAATAATATTTGGTCCTTTCTTACTGCTCGCATGTGCCAGTGTGTTTAACCATTCATCTGTTGGAGGACGTGGGTGGTTTCTAGTTTTTAGCTCTTACAAATAAAGCTGCTGAGACTGTTCATAAGTTATTGTGGACATAAGTTTTCATTTCTCTGGGATAAATGCCCAGGAGTGTGTGATAGTGAGTAATGTAGTAAGTATAGGTTTATAAGAAACTGACGAACTATCTCCCAGATTTGTTGTATCATTTTACATGCCCACCCACAAGAGATCCATTTTCTCTGCGTTTTTGCCAGGACTGAGGATTGGCACTAGTTCTTGTTTGTTTGTTTTTCAAAAGGCTTTTTTTTTTTTACTCAAAATACTGAGTAATAATAACAGGATCTTACCTGTATTTGTTTCTTAGTCCTCTAATGTTGAGTCCTTCTCCTTGAAGTGTTCAATACATACGAAGACCTGTGAACTATTCCAAAAACTTGAAGACCGAGAGACACCCATCCCCATCGCCTCACTTAGAAGGGGCTCAAGGGATGATTGCTGATTGCTTTTCTTGGTATTACCTCCACTTTTCTTATTACTCAAGATGATTGATGGTGATGTTTTAAAAACAGCGTGAAATAGGTTTAAATAACATCCCCCATGAATGAAAAACACTGATTTAAATACATTATCATGCTACAAGCATAGTTGGTTTTATTGTATTTTTTGAGTCAGAGTCTCACTGTCGTCCAGGCTGGGGTGCAGTGGCACGCACATGGCCACCGCAGCCTTGACCTGCTGGGATCAAGCGATCCTTCCGCCTCAGCCTCCCAAGTAGCTGAACCTGTGAAAGGGGACTTTAAAAAACATCTACAATGTCAAAAATTAAACTAAACATGTACTCAGCCTTTGCACAGTTTAAAAAAAAAAAATTCCCTTCCTGGAAACTGGCAACAGCACTTGCTGGCTAGGTTAAACTAAGTTTTTTTTTTCGCTTCTGTGAACCACGCTTGCATTACTGGAAAGGTACCTAGGCCTTCAGGATGTTGCGGTTTAGCCCACTTGGAAAGTCCCAATGTGGTTAAACCCCACTTAAGCAACGCCCTACAGCTAATCAGGGCCCCTGGGTGTGGGACTGTCAAGTCCAACAGGCAAGTGGCCGCCAGCCCAGCTTTTGACTAAATAAAACCTCTCCTTTTTATAACTTGCACTTTTAATGTTGGCGTCTGTGAATTAAGCGCTCGGTCCCCATTTCAGAACTACAGGCATGTGCCATCATGTCCAGCTAAGTTTTGGGTTTATTATAGAGATGAGGTCTCGAACCCATGAGCTCATTCAAACCTCTCACTTCGGTCTTCCAAAGTGCTAGGATTATAGACGTGAGCCACCTCGTCCAACTTGTTTTAATTTTTAACAGTTATTACTATCTTAACATAAATGCGTATTAATAAAACATTTTGCATACATGGTATCAGCCAAAGTGCTGGGATTATAGGCGTGAGCCACCACGCCTAGCCTGGAAAATTTTTCAATATTATTTGCTCTCATGTTTTAAACTCAAAGTCTGTTTTTGTTTTTTTGTGGTTTTTTTGAGTTGGAATCTCATTCTGTGGCCCAGACGGGAGTGCAGTGGCCGCTCCCGGCCACCGCAGCCTCGACCTGCCGGGCTCCGGCGATCCTTCCGCCTCAGCCTTCCGAGTAGCTGGAACTACAGGCGCGCGCTACCACGCCCGGTTAATTTTTGATTTTATTGTAGAAATGAGGTCTCACCAAGTTGCCCAGGCGGGTCTCGAACCCGCAGGCTCAGGCAATCCACTCACCTCGGCCTCCCAAAGCGCGGGATGCAGGCTGAGCCACCGAGCCCAGCTCAAAGTCTTTCAACCTAAGAAAATAGCTACACACATTTCACTGTTTCCTCTTTGCAGCAAGTTAACAATTTTATTGCACCACAGGGGTGTCCCTCTTGTTCTTTCGTTGTTGGGCCTTATAAGGATTAAATGCGATCACACGTGTAATATAAGAGGACCAGCAACATGATAAACATCCGAAGTATATTTATCCGTGCCTGGCACAGAGCAGGCACTCAAAAAATAAGTGTTACTAGAGTATGTGATGCACCAAGCACAGAAGCAGTCAGTCAATTAAAATGGGCAAATCGGGATCTTAGTCTTTTTTCAAACTTTTTTTTTTAAGAGTCTCACTCCTTCGCCCAGGCAGGAGTGCAGTGGCACACACGTTCACAGCCACCCCAGCGTCGACCTGCTGGGCTCCGACGATCCTATAGCCGGAACTCCAGACAGCGCGCTACCACGCCCAGCTATTTTTTATTTTATTGTAGAGACGAAGTCTCGCCAAGTTGCCCAGGCTGGTCTCGAACCCGCGGGCTCAGGCAATCCACTCGCTTCAGCCTCCCAAAGTGCTGGGATTATAGGCTGAGCCACCAAGCCTGGCCTTTTTAAAATCTTTTTCTTTTCTTTTCTTTTCTTTTTTTTTTTTTTGTGAGTTGGAGTCTCACTCTGTCGCCCAGGCTGGAGTGCAGTGGCCGCTCCCGGCCACCGCAGCCTCGACTTGCTAGGCTGTGGCGATCCTTCCGCCTCAGCCTTCCGAGTAGCTGGAACTACAGGTGCGCACTACCACGCCCGGCTAATTTTTGATTTATTGTAGAGATGAGGGCTCGCCAAATTGCCCAGGCGGGTCTCGAACCCGCGGGCTCAGGCAATCCACTCACCTCAGCCTCCCAAAGGCGCGGGATCACAGGCTGAACCACCGAGCGCGGCATCTGTTTTTAATCTTAATGGTGAGACTGAAGAGGCAAATGAGCTGCCTTGGCGCTAGTTCTTGTTTTCACTGTCTTAATAGGGATGTAGTGATATTGTGGGTTTTTTTGTTTGCGTTACCTTCCTGCTAACGATGTTGAATATCTTTTGATGTGCTTATTTGCCATTTGTATATCATGTTTGGTGAAATTATGTTCATGCCTTTTGCCCATTTTATAACTGGGTTTTTTTAAGCCATTGAGTTTTGAGAGTTCTTTATATATTCTAGGTACAAGGCCTTCGTTAGGTGATTTACAAATATTTTCTCCCACTCTGTACCTTGTCTTTTCATCTTCTTAACAGAGCTTTCTGCAGAGCAAATATTTTTAGTTTTGATAATGTCCAGTTTTTATTTTTTCTTTTATGGATTATGCTGTTAGTGCTTTTTTTTTTTTTTTTTTTTTTAGTTGTTGGCTGAGGTGCAGCAACAAGATCACAGTTATCACAGCCTGGGCTCAGGCTATTCTTCCATCTCAGCCTTCCAAGTAGCTGGAACCACAGGTGTGCGCCACCACACCTGGCTATTTTTTTTTTTTTTTTTTTTTTGCGTTGGAGTCTCACTTTGTGGCCCAGACTGGAGTGCAGTGGCCGCACCGCAGACTCGAACTGCTGGGCTCCGGCGATCCTTCCGCCTCAGCCTTCCGAGTAGCTGGAATTACAGGCGCGCGCTACCACGCCCGGCTGATTTTTTGATTTATTGTAGAGATGAGGTCTCACCAAGTTGCCCAGGCGGGTCTCGAACCTGCGGACTCAGGCAATCCACTCACCTCAGCCTCCCAAGGCGCAGTATTACAGGCTGAACCACCAAGCCCGGCTTAATTTTTTGATTTATTGTAAAGACAAGGACTCACCATGTTGTCCAGGCTGACCTCGAACTCCTGGGCTCAGGCAGTTCTCTCATGTCAGTTCCCAAAGTGCTGGGATTACAGGCGTAAGCCACCACACCTGGCTGTTAGTGCTGTTTCTAAGAACTCTTCATCAGACCTAGGTCCTGATGATTTTCTGTTGGTTTTTTTCCTAAAATATTTCATAATTTTACATTTTATTTCATTTGTTGAGTCGAGTTCTCACTATCACACAGACTGGAGTGCAGTGGCACAATCACAACTCACTGCAGCCTCAATCTCCTGCACTCAGGCAATCCTCCTGCCTCAGTCTCCCAAAGTGTTGAGTAACGTGTAAGCCACCGTGCCTGGCTGACAAAGATTATTTTTTAAATTAAATGGATATAGAATTGTATTGAATACTTATTTTCCATTAATTGTGGCAATCACATTTTCATTCTTCAAATGTTAAATCAAATTTATATTTCTGGAATAAACTCAATCTGATGTAACTATCCTTTTTGTAGATTGCTGTATTTTGCAATCTACAAAATATTTTATTTAGAAATTTTGTGTTTATGTTCATGAGAGAAGTTGACTTATAGGTATTTTTTTTTTCTTTTAATGTTGTTTCCAGATTTTGGTATTAAGGTTATGCTAGCCTCATAGAATGAACTAGGTAGTATTTTCTCTTTTTCTAATCTCTGGAAGATTTTGTGCAATATAAATATTATTTATTCTTTAAATGTTTGGAAAATTTTACTCATTAAGCCATTGGGGCCTAGAATTTTCTTTGTAAGGAATTTGTAAATAACATTAAGATTTTTATTATGTATAAGTCTATTCAGATGATCAGTTTCTATTTTTAGTAAGTTATGTTTTTCAAGAATTTTTTCTCTTTTAATTAAATGTCATGTATTGAACTCCTGCCATCTTGAGTAGCTGGGATTATAGGCATGAGCCACTAAAGCTCAAATTTATTGACATGTTGTTGATAGTATCCTCTTATCTTTGTTATTATTTTATTTATTTGTTTATTTATTTGTTTATTTATTTGTTTATTTATTTATTTATTTATTTATTTATATTTTTTGTAGAGATAAGGTCTTGCTATGTTGCCCAGGCTGTTCTTAAACTCCTGGGCTCAAGCAGTCCTCCTGTCTTGGCCTGTCAAAGTGTTGGAATTTTAGGCGTGAATCACTGCACCTGGCCAGTATCCTCTGATCTTTACAATCTTTGGAGCATTTAATTACCATTGTGATTTATTTACTTATTTATTTAATAGTGAAGAATTGATTTTGTTTGTTTGGTTTTTTGAGTTAGGGTCTCACTCTGTCACCCAGGCTGGAGTGCCATGGTATGATCATGGCTCACCACAGCCTCAATCTCTTGGGCTCAAGCAATACTTTCACCTCAGCCTTCTGAGTAGCTGGGACTATAGACATGTGCCACCATGCCCAGCTAGTATTCCTTTTTTGTAGAGACAAGGCCTCGCTATGTTGTCTAGATTGGTCTCAAACTCGACTCAAGCGATCCTTCCACCTTGGCTTCCCAAAGTGCTGAGATAACAGGTATGAGCCACTGGGACTGGCCATGATTTACTTTTGACTCAGGCAATTTGGAAGTTTATTACTTAATTTCTAAGCAGTTGAGGACTTCATGGTTATTTCTTTGGTGATTTATAGATCAATTCCACAATATTCAGAGAACATAGTCTATTAGTTTGATCCTTTGGAAGTTTTGGAGACTTGCTTTATTGCAAGATAAGTACATATTCTATTTTGATAAGTAATCTCTATATCTCGAATAAAATATGTATTCTTTGGTGACTAGATGCAGTGTTCTACATATGTCAATTATATTAACTTTTTTAGTTGTGTTGTTCATATCTCTATATGTTTACTGATATTTTTGTTAGATTGTTCTATCATTTTCTGAGAGAGATGTTAAAACCTTCAACTATGATTGTAATTTTTGTCTGTTTCTCTTTTATAAATGTTTTAATTTATTTGTATTTGAGCTTATGTTATTAAATACATATGGTTTTATGAGTATAATAGCCTTCGGTTAAGCTGGCTCCTTTATCATTATAAAATGTCTTTTTTTGGGGGAGTCTCTAGTAATATTCTTTCCCTTGATGTCCACTGTGATTGATATGAGCATAGCTGCACCAGCATTCCTTTGGTTAATATATACATGGTATATATATTTTACATTCCTTTACTTTCAACCTTTTCCCTTATATTTTAGGAGCAGTTTACAAAAGAAGGGCAGGATAAATGTTTGATCCTTTCCCTTTTTCTTTACTGGCTTTCAAAATACTGAATTCCCTATTATCCTCCATGTCTGACTGTTATAGTCAGCCCCCAATAACCCTCACCATCCCTGAATAAGATTGACCTGAGAACCAATAGGTTATTGTGAAAATAACTATAGGTGCCTTCTGAGACTTTCAAAGTTGTAAAACGCACAGTGCCTTTTTTTTTTTTTTTTTTTTTTGGAGTCAGAATCTCACTCTGTCACACAGGCTGGAGTGCAGTGGCATACTCACGGCTGCCGCAGACTGGACCTGCTGGGCTCAGGCGATCCTTCGGCCTCAGCCCTCCAAGTAGCTGGAACCACAGGCACGCGCCATCATGCCTGGCTCATTTTTTTGATTTATTATAGAAACAAGGTTTTGTCAAGTTTCCCAGTCTGGACTCAAACCCCTGGGCTCAGGAGATCGTCTCTCGTCTCCGCATCCCAAAGTGCTGGGATTACAGACACGAGCCACCACACCTGTCTATAGTGCCTTCTTGCACTCTTTGTTCACTTCCGACGGAGAGGAGGCAGTCATCCTGTTATGAGGACACTCAAGCAGTCCTGTGGAGAGATGCATATGGGGAAACACTGAGGCTTCCTATTAATAGCACAGACACCAGCCCTGTGAGTGAGTTATCTTGTGAGAAGATCCTTCTTGCCTTCAAATGACTGTAGCCCCAGTTGACAACTTCAAGTCCATGAGATGAGACAGCCAAGCCAGAACCCTCCAGCTATGTGCTCCCAAATTTTTGACCCATAGAGGCATGTAAAATGTTAAATGTTTATTGTTCTTTTAAGCTGCTAAATTCTAGGGCGGTTTATTACACAGTAATAGACAGCTAATATAGATTTTGGGATATGGATGTGAGACGCAGCCATGGCAAAAACCTAAAAAGTTGGAGTAGCTTTGACAGTGGGAGGAGGCTAGAAGGACTTTGAAGAAAGTGTCATTGAAAGCCTTAAAGTCCTTGAGGAGAACGTTAGCAAATTCTGATAGCCTCTTAGAAGGCTGCCAGTGTGGACTTAAAGAAGCAGGAAGGAGGGTGCTACTAAAAACTAGAGAAACGGAGAACCTTGTTATATAGTGGCAAAACGTTTAGCACCATTATTGCCTGCAGTAATGTGGAAGGTAGAGAATGTACCTAATGAAATGGGTGATCTAAGTAGATGTTCAGGATGGGTGTTAAAAGTGCTCCCTGATTTCTTTTAGCTGCTTAGGGTAAAATGTGAGAGGAGAGAGACAAGCGGCACAAAGGACTGTTAAGAAGAATCAGTAATTCTTGAGTCAGACAATTTCCAGCATCTACAGATGGCAAGTAAAGCTCACACAAATGGCACGTGGGATTCCATCCAGCAACAGCAGAATATTCATTCTTCCCAACCACATATAGAACATTCTTTAGGCTAGATCATATGTTACATCACAAAATAAGTTATAACATATTTATGAGATGCAACAAAAGTCGTACTAAGAGGGATGTGTATAGCAATAAATGTCTATGTCAAAAAAGATGAAAGATCTCAAATAAACAACCTAACATTGCATCTCAAGGAAATGGGAAAAAAAATTAATTAAGACCAAAGTTAGTAGAAAGAAGGAAAAAAAAAAAAGATCAGAGCAAAATAGAGACTAGAAAAACAATTGAAAAGATCAACAAAATTAAAAGTTGTTTTTTTAAAAAGATAAAATAAAATCTTTGTCAAGACTAGAAAAAAGAAGACTAATAAAATTAGAAATGAAAAAGGAGACATTACAGCGAATACCACAGGAAAGAAAAAGATTGTAAGAGACTATGAACAATTCTATGCCAACAAAGTAGATAACCTAGAAGAAATGGATCAATTCCTAGACACAGTCTACTAAGAATGAATCATGAAAAAATACATGTAGAAAATCTGAACAGATCAATAATGAGCAAGGAGATTCAGTCATTCACTAAATGTCCCATCAAATAAAAGTCCAAGACCTGAAGTCTTCACTACTAAAGGCATTTAAAGAAGACCTAGGCTGAGTGCAGAAGCTCGTGCCTGTGATCCCAGCACTCTGGGAGGCCAAGGTGGGAGGATCACTTCAACCCAGAAGTTTGAGGTCAGCCTGGGCAACATAGCAAGACTTCATCTCTACAAAAATTTTAAAAATTAGCCGGACATGGTAGCATACATCTGTACTCAGGAAGCTGAGGTAGAAGGCTTGCCTGCACCCAGGAGTTTAAGGCTGTGGTGAGCCATAATTGTGCCACTGCACTCCAGCCTGGGGGACAGAGACTTCCCACAACACAAAGATAAATAAAGAAAGAAGAACTAATACCAATACCTCTCAAATTATTCCAGAAAATTTAAGAAGAGGGAATACTTTCAAATTCATTTTATGAGGTCAACATTAATCTCTAAGCCAGATAAAGACATTACAGAAAAAGAAAGTTAAATGCTAATTTTTCTGATTAACATAGATAAAAAACTTCTTAACAAAATACTAGCAAACTGCCAAGGCATGGGGATTCACGCCTGTAATCCCAGCATTCTGGGAGGCCGAGGCAAGAGGATTGCTTGAGCCCAGGAGTTTGAGACCAGCCTAGGCATCACAGTGAGAATTTATCTTTACAAATGAGTAAAAAATTAGCTGGGCATGGTGGTATGTGTCTGTAGTCCCAGATACTCGGGAAACTGAAGCGGAAGTATCGCCTGAATCCAGGAGGACAAGGCTGTGTTGAGCCGTGAACATGTGACTTCACTCCAGTCTGAGTGACAGAGAGAGATCTTGACTCAAAACTAAACAAAAAGCCGGGCTCAGTGGCTCAGCCTGTAATCCCGCGCCTTTGGGAGGCTGAGGTGAGTGGATTGCCTGAGCCCACGGGTTCAAGCCCCGCCTGGGCAACTTGGCAAGACCTCATCTCTACAATAAATCAAAACATCTGTAGTTCCAGCTACTTGGAAGGCTGAGGCGGAAGGATCGCCGGAGCCCAGCAGGTCGAGGCTGCAGTGGCCTAGAGCGGCCACTGCACTCCAGTCTGGGTGACAGAGACTCCAACTCAAAAAAACAAAAACAAAAACAAAAAACTAAACAAAACAAAACAAACCAGTACCTAACAAGATAAAATTCACAATACCTAGTATCCAAACAAAGATTATTTGGCATGTGAAGAGGCAGGAAAACATTACCCATAAAAAGGAAAATAATCAACCAATTGAAATCAACCCAGAACTGACACAGATGTTAGAATTAGCAGAGAATAACATTAAAACAATTATAATTGTATTTCATATGTACAAAAAAGTAAGTAAAAACAGGAAGATATAAAAAGAGACAGAAGTCAAACTTCCATAGATGAAACTTACAACGTCTGTGATGAAAATATACATTGGATGAGATTAAAAGCAGCTTAGAGCCGGGTTCAGTGGCTCAGCCCAGCACTTTGGGAGGCTGAGGTGAGTGGATTGCCTGAGCCTGTGGGTTCAAGATCCGCCTGGGCAACTTGGTGAGACCTCATCTCTACAATAAATCAAAAATTAGCCGGGTGTGGTAGCACGTGCCTGTAGTTCCAGCTACTTGGAAGGCTGAGACGGAAGAACTGCTGGAGCCCAGTAGGTCGAGGCTGCAGTGGCCAGGAGCGGCCACTGCACTCCAGTCTGGTTGACAGAGTGAGACTCCAACTCAAAAAAAAAAAAAAAGCAGCTTAGAAAGGACATAGTAGACTTGAACAACAATATCAACCAACTTGACCTAACTGACAGTCATAGAACATTCCACTCAGTAAAGCAGAATATATATTCTTTTCAAGTGGATATAGAACATTCACCAAGATAGGTCATATTCTGAGCCTTAAATCTCAGTAAATTCAGAAATATCAGGTCATACAAGGTATGTTCTCTGACCTCTTGCCATTAAATTGGAAACTAATAATAGAAAGATCCCTAAAAACATTTCCCAATATTTGGAAATTAAATAACATACCCCTGATCTTACTATAATCTTGAAGGGCAGGAAGATTCTCTGCTCTAATTGAGGGCACAAATGTGCATTGGGTAACTAACATAGAAGACAGAAAAACTTGACTTTCCAGTGTAGAGGAGATAATACTAATCGCATTAGGCTTAAGGTGGAGCAGTCCTCTGGGGCTCATGCTCAGCATATTTGCGGGGATCTGTGGATCCATTCCCCTCATTCCCAGCTTCCCAGTCACCTGATTCCTCAGGGGTAGAGACTCTTTTTTTTTGGTTTTTTTTGAGTTGGAGTCTCACTCGGTCGCCCAGACTGGAGTGCAGTG
>NW_007246478.1:91579-93351 GCF_000164805.1 Carlito syrichta
GGCGGGCCTCGACCCCGCGGGCTTAGGCAATCCACTCACCTCAGCCTCCCAAGGCGCAGGATTACAGGCTGAGCCACTGAGCCCGGCTGGAGTAGAGACTCTTAGAGTTGCTTGTAACTTTTCAAACACTTTAATGGTTCTACATGGGGCCAATTAGTCTCACTTCTTCACCTGCCTCCTAAATTTTCATCAGTGAACACATCCTTCTCCCCAGGTGTGAGCTGCTGGGCTGCCCAGGGGAGAAGGTGGCTCCAGGGTGGCTCTTGCCAACACAAGATTGGCCATGAGAAACTTGCAGGGAGTGGGGCTGCCTCACTCCTCTGACCCCATGAGAGGGCAAATTCAGCCACAGACTCTGATCCCTAGACTCAGTCTAAGGACATGGTAAGTACCCCATGTGTATACTCCTGCAAGTACCCCATAGTGTAGTATTTCTCAAAGTGTGGTTCAGAGACCTCCCATCTCAGAATCACCAGCTATAGACCTATCAGATCAAATTTTTTGGGTCCAGCTATAGACCTATCAAATCAAATTTTCTGTGTTTGGGACCTGGAATCTGCACATATAGCAAGCTTCTCCAGTGAGCCTTGGGCAAAGCACTTTACTGTTTAAGAACCATTGTTTGGGTTGAGTCATGCAGTGGCTCACACCTGTAATTCCAGCACTTTGGGAGGCCAAGGTGGGAAAATCACTTGAGCCCAGTATTTTGAGACCAGACTGGGCAACATAGTGAGACCTCATCTCTATAAATTTTTTTTTTTTTTGAGTTGGAGTCTCACTCCATCTCCCAGGCTGGAGTGCAGTGGCATGCTCACAGCCACCCAAGTGTCAACAAGCTGGGCTCAGGCAATCCTTCCGCCTCAGCCTTCCAAGTACCTGGAACTGCAGGCACACGCCCCCATGCGTGGCTAATTTTTGGATTTATTGTTGAGATGAAGTCTCGCCAAGTTGCCTAGGCTGTTCTCAAACCTGTGGGCTTAGGCAATCCCCTCACCTCGGCCTCCCAAAGTGCTGGGATTAAGGCTTGAGCCACCGTGCCCAGCTGTACAAAACTTTAAAAAATTAACCGGGCAGGTGGTGGCGCTTGCCTGTAGACCCAGCTACTCAGGAAGTTGAGACAGGAGGATCACCTGAACCCAGGAGGTTGAGGCTGTGGTGAGCCGTGATCATGACACTGCACTCTAGGCTGAGCAAGAAAAAAAAAAAAACGATTTTTGTTTGAGACCACTTGCTCAGAGAAACCCACGGGCTGCCTGCTCTCCACAGGTGCTCACTGTGCTATCCCAGGGAGGAGGGCGAGTCGGGTACAAATAAAATCCCTTACCTACTCCTCTCTCATTTCCAGGCCCTGTGCATCAGCTCTCACTCCTAGACACTCCACCTCCTGATTGAACCCCGTATGATAAGACCACCTTTAAGTCTTCTCACTGCTTTTCATTCGCAGGTACAAACTGCAACCCACAGAAATATGGATTATTTCAGCATCCTTTGAACAAGTGCCAGAAATGCCAATTTATCCATGATCCTTCCTTGACTCTCTATATTTGGAAGAATTTTGAGTTTAGTGAAGATTGGAGAAGAGGGATAAGAGAGAAATGGAGAGGAGAGGAGAGAGAGAGTGGATTTAAAGTGAATCACAGCCGGGCTCGGTGGCTCAGCCTGTAATCCCGCGCCTTTGGGAGGCTGAGGTGAGTGGATTGGCTGAGCCCACTGGTTCGAGACCCGCCTGGGCAGCGAGACCTCATCTCCACAATAAATCAAAAAATCAGCTG